>NW_026585504.1:58263382-58271928 GCF_907164565.1 Psammomys obesus | reverse complement strand
AATAATAATAATAATAATAATAATAATAATAATAATAATAATAATAAACAACTGTGTTCTGGAATTGGAGCAATAGCCCTCCCTCACTTTGCTGACATACCAGTGGTATTTTTGTTCTTAGTATTAGATCGATGTGGGTGGAGAAGGGAAGGCCCAAGGTAAGTATTCAAACCCAGCCCCCGAAGAGAGAGGTCATTTTCGAAAGTAGGTGGCCCCTGCGCCTCCTCCCCTCCCCCTCCTGGGCCTGTGTGTGGCTCCCTGACAATGGAGATTCCTGCTGTGCGCCCCGCAGCGCTATAGCTGAGCCTTCTTGAAGGATCTTCTGAGAACTGGCTCTATTCAGAGCTTTGCGAGGAGGTTACTTCTGGCTGAGCTCCCCCATAGAAAACTGGGAATTGTAAGTCTTGCGTAGCCTAAGAAAAGAAAGTGACGGGGAGCTGGTCCGAACCAGACAAGAACAACTGAGCATGTATTCAGGGCAGTGCCTCAGAAGGAATTACCAAAAGGGAAAAGAAAAGAAAGACGAAACTTTCAGAAGCAGACTACTAAAACAGTGGACAGGCCTCCGAGCTCCCTGCAGGGCGCTGAGTGGTGTCCCTTGGATTGTGTCTCCTTGGGCCTTGGAGGAGCTGGCCCTGAGGAGTGCTGGGCAAAGCTGTTTCTTTTGCATAACTCCTGGTACCACGACCCAGCCTGAGGGGAGGAGGATTGTAGATGGCCGACAGACTCCTGGTCAAAGGAGGAGCCACCTGACCCTGTCCCCCGCTCATGCTGCAGAATGAATGCTTTCTTCCAGCCCGCTGCATATTAATCACTGCCTGGAAGAGGCCTGTGGAGGGAGCTGTCTGGGGACTGCCTGGCTTGTGTGGTGGCTCCAGATGAGCTTGGGGCACTCGCAATTCCTGTTGTTTGCTGGCCTTACGATTCCACTCATTGCTTACTGCAAACACTTTATATTTTTTAGTGTTTCATTTTCAGGTTTGTTTGGGTTTTTTTTTTTTTTTTTTTTTTTGGTCTATGTCTGGTGTGTGTGTGTGTGTATACCATATGTGTGCCAGTGTCCCTGGAGGTCAGAGTAGGGCATTCATTGGACCCCCTGAAGCTGGAATTACAGATGACTGGCTGTGAGCTGCCTGATACGGGAGCTAGGATTCAAACTCTGGGCCTCTGGAAGAGCAGAAAGTGCTTTTATCTGCTGAGCTGTCTCTCCAGCCCCACTGCCAAGTTTTAGAGTGGGGTGTAATCTGTTTCTCCAAATGTTTGACAGGCTCTCAGATCTGAGCAAAACTTATTTGCTGTTTATTTATGTTCTTCATGCATGTCTCTGTGTGTGTCTTCATGCAGGTGCGAGTGCGCCTGTGAGGAGCCCGGAGGATAAATTTGGATATTATCCTCAAGAAAGCTGTCCACTTCTTTTGAGACAGGTTCTCTGGCCTTAAACCCAACAATCTGATGGCCGGTTTTTGCACCCCTCCTGTATCTGCCTCCCTTGTGTTGAAATTATAAGCATGTGCCACCTCGATCCACATTTAGACACTGGTTTTAAGGCCTTCGTGACTGCAAGGCGCTTTGCCAACTTCAAAGTGTCCTCAACACTACTTAGCTCTACAGCATGCCTTTTGTGACAGATGCATATGTCACTACAAAGAATGGCTACACCGAGCCTGCATGCCCTGGGTTCACAGACTATAGCCTATAGCTCTCAGCCGTTCCTGCCCTGTTTCCTCTGTGCATTCTCTTCCCCTCACATTCCTTCTGGACTGCCCCTGGTTGGTCCTTATTGCTAAGTCCATGCCGTATAGCCATTTTGGTGGTTCTATATCTGTGTTCTATAAGAGACTCAAGTGAGGAGAAGTGTGAGGCGCTGGGAAGCGAGTAGCATCTTTTGCTTCCAGCAGAATTATGGACGAAGCTCTGCTTCCCATTTTGATCCTTTACAGCAGTGGAAGTGGGGTGAGCAGTTTTTCTGCCTGTACCCGTGGGAACCTCTGTGACGGCCTGCTGAGTATGGTGGTTAGATATTGACTGTCAACTTGACAGGATCTAGAGTCACCAAGGAGACAAGCAGGGGGCCACCCGGAGGCCTGTGCCCGACTTTTCCCTGCAGGAGACCCTCATCCTGCCCCATCTATGTGTGGCCAGCCTCAGACCTACTAGGTACAGTCTGTAGAGAACACGTGAGGGCATGACAACTCTTGAGAAACTCCCCACACCCACCTTCCCAGAACTCCAGCATGGTCTTCCTCGGGCCATTGCGAAGGACAGCTCCCATCTTGCTTCTCCCCAGGCCCCAGAGGGTCACATCAGGTAACAGATGGAAAAAAACACCTTGGAAATGAGGTCTGCCCAGGGAGAACAAATGCGGCTGTTTTCCTCCAACTGGCATCCAACCCAGGTACGGGTCTGCAGTAGAATTTAAATGACTTTACCAGTGGACAGGGGTTCTTTGTGGGAGCCCCCGGGTGAGGGTGAACACTCCCTTCCCTAGGACCTTGCTGCCATGTGGAGCTCCAGCATTTCTCACTGTGAGGTTGGGGGTGGGGTGGGGTGCTCATCATTTGCATTTCTGACTTGTCCTTTCCCCCAGGGAAGTTTGGAGGTTGCTGGCTCAGGGACTATGGACAGAGTACTGTGGGAAGTTTGCAGGGATCCCTCCTTACTGTGTTTGCAGGGACGTATCCTGACTGTGCCTCCCATTTCACTGATGGAACCCGAGATTCCGCCATGCGTTACTCTGCCTCCATATGATGGGTTCTGGGAACTAGAACTCAGGTCCCTCATGCTTGTGAAGCAAGTGCTTTGCCCACTGAGCCATGTCCCCAGCCTCCATTGCATTTGTCTCCATGGAAGTCTCACCAGCTGACTTGGCCACTGTAGGCATAGGTGATCCCAGCCTCAGTTTTTTCTCTACACCAAAAGGGGATAAATCTGGAACCAAGATGATTGTGTGAACAAACCCAAATGATCCTTTTAGGATCCAGTTAAATGCAGTTCACTTTTACTTGGCTGTTATTTATGTCCCCTGCCCTGCCCCTGCCCCTGCCCCTGCCCCTGCCCCTGGCCCTGGCCCTGGCCCTGCCTCTGCCCCTGCATAAAATAGACAAGGGACTCTTGTGGCCAGGGCTATATTCAAACTGCAGAAGTATGGTTGTTGAATGATTTGATTAGGATGAAAAGCTGGGGATGACCTCATGGCCACCAACCCCCACAGCCATGCTCAAGGTCAGGTGTTCAAGGCCAAGGCTGAGGCGGGGCATCCTCCAGAGAATCTCTATGGTCTCTCCTTTGACGCGATGCTTCCCACAGATTTAAACTCCTCTCTTTCAGGCTGGAGAGATGGCTAAGGTACAGTGATAGCTCTACAAGCATCAAGACCTAACTTCCTGTTAAGAGCTCCCATGAAAACTGGGCATGGCATACTTCTGTGACGCCAGTGCTGGGGGAAGTAGACACAATAGCCCCCTCAAGCTCACGGGCCACCAGTCTAGCTGGCTTCGTGTATGCAGGCTTAGTGAGAATTCCTGTCTCAAAAGGAAAATGGAGAGCAATAGAGGAAAAAGTCTGAAGCCAACCACACACACCTGCACACAGTTGAACACATACACACCACATGTGCATACACAAATGTACACACATATGTACACACATGTATATACACACATGCATGCCACACATTATACATGCATACACTCATATACATGCACATACATACAAACAAACAAATAACACACACTCACACATACAGGAACACAAGTGAACACACACAAATTCATCTCCGAGTGAAAAAAGAAAACAGAACCCTTTTCATAATGAGTATAAATCTTAGCTTTGGGGTTTGCTTGCACCCACATGTGTTCCTTCTCACACACCCGCAAGCTTACCCTCATCCCGACTCGCCTCTGTAAACATCTCTGAAATGTGTACTTTCTTTCAAACTAAAACCACTTAAGCTTTACCAGGATGGGCCGTTGACATGGAATTCGCATTTGGCAGATCCCTGTTCTGCCTGTTTTACTGAGTGTGGACTGTTATAAATAAAGTCAAGTCATTGTGGTGTGGCTTTTCCCCCTCTCTTTCTTCCAAATGGTTATGGAAGTAGAGCTGTTCCCAAGTAAAAGATAAATTATAGCAGGATCTAAAAAAGCATCATTTAAAAAGTGTCAGGATACAATTGGTTTCTTACAAAGCACAGAGGCTGCTAAATTCACAGGAAAATTGAGTGGTGCGGGATGGTGGGGTGACAGTGTCCTTGCTGTTGATTTATCCCATCAGTCTGGTCGTGCTGGAGAGGGTGTCACTCGCTGGTCCCTTTGACTCTTCATGGCCCCAGTTATTATCTCTGGGGAGGACCCAGGAACTCAGGAGCCAGCATGGACCCATACGAGAAAGAAAGCAGTTTGATGTCCTCTCTATATGGAATTGACCTATTGTAGTCCATTTATGATGCAAGAACAAAAATGTACTTACCTATTTATTAATTTATTTATTTACTTAGTGTGTGTGTGTGTGTGTGTGTGTGTGTGTGTGTGTGTGTGTCCAGAGGAGTATGTTGGGTACCCCAGAGCTATAGGTGGTTATAGGTGGTTGTGAGCAAATGCTCTTAACCACTGAGCTATCTTTCCAGCCCCCAAGGCCAGTGATTCATTTAAAAAAAAATCAATCTGGTGGGTGGAAAGATGGCTTAATTGGCAATGCACTTTCGTTTAAACATAGACTTGAGTTTGGATCCCCAGCAACTATGTAATAAGCCAAGTCTGTTTTGCACATCTGTAATCCTAGCATTGGGGTGGGGCAGAGGCAGAAGGATCTCTGGGCCTTGCTGGCCAACTCGTCTAACTGAATTGGTGAGGTCCAGGCTTTTATATAGTAGAAGAAGGAGGAGGAGGAGAAGAAGAAAAAGAAAAAGGGTGACTGAAAAATACACCTAATGTTGACTTCCAGCCTCCATATGCATATCTGTACACACAAATACATGAGCACTCACATATGACATGCTCACATGTGCACCATGCTTACAGTCAGAGGCTAGAGTCCAATGTTGTCAGCAGCAGCTCTGCAGCCCCTTGCAAGGTGAAGACAAAAGGGTAAGTCTGTGGGTACAGGGACAGGGAACAAGACAGAGGGACTCAGTACTTCAGTATCAAAACACTGGCAATTCACCCTCTTCCCTGAGCTCTATTTAGATATTGTGCGTGTGCTTGTTTGCATGAGCACATATGTGCAGTGCCCTCTGATGCTGGAAGAGGCTGTCGACCCACCCGAACATTCACATAGAACTCTTAAAGGATTGTTGTAGACTTCACCTAATCAGGTGCTCCTGGCTGAACTTTCAGGTTGTTTCCAATTGTTTGATTAGAACTAGGTAGTTCTAATATAGTTAGGAGTAAAAGTTCTAGCAGGGCAGCTGTGGCACACACCTTTAATCGCAGCACTCGGAGGCAGAGACAACTGGATCCATGTGCGTTCAAGGCCAGCCTGGTCTACAGATCAAGTTTCAGGACAGCCAAGGCTACACAGAAAAACCTTGTCTTGAAAAAACAAACAAAAAAACTAGAAGTCCTACTGTGTGATAAACTTTTCACTCCTTCCCATGGGTTATGAAAGTGAGTGAATGTGGGTGTGTGTGTGTAGAGGCTAAAGGAGAGTCTTGGGTACCATTCAACTAGTTTTTTGAGACAGGGTCACTCAGTGGTCTAGAGCTTACCATATAGGCTAGGCTGATTGGGTAGTGAGCCCCAGGGATCTGCCTTTCCCCAGCTCCTGCCACTAAGATTGCAAACACACCGTGCTTAGCTTTTGACTATGCATGTTCTGGAGGTCGAACTCAAGTCCTCATGCTTGCCAGGCCATCTCTGCCTGCACGTGTCAACTTAACTCAAACAGTGTGCTTTATGGTGCTTTTTCAAGCTTCAGATGTGCTCATTAAAAAAATAAAATCTTGTTAAATCTTTAAGCAGAAATTGTCTTAATGAATTTTCAAGAACTCAAAATCAGCACCTCTGTTTACAAAGAGAATGGTCCTTGCTCAAGGGCATGCAAGAATTGCAGAAAGGCGCTTTGGCAGTGCTGTGGTACAGCCAACTCTTAGCTGTTCTGAGGAGTCCATCTTTTCTGTCTCCAAGCCCAGTGGCCTTTCTCAGGAACTTGAAACCTGCTACTGTGCCAAAACTTAACACCACAGTAATGAGCAGACAAGCCTGGGCTTCTCCCTCACTCTTCCTATAAGAACTAGTCACTAACATTTATCAGCATCCCTTATGGCCACTTAACAACTGGCTCTAGAGGGCTTGAGGGGCAGTAGTTAATAAGAGAGTCCAATTGGAGACGTGGAAATGAGGCAGCTGGTATTTCCAGGCAGCCTGTGCTAGGGCTAGATCTTAGCAGCCCTCTTGATCCTTCTTAGGAGGAGAGTTGCCTCCAGTCTTGACTATTCCAGGAGACTGGGTGTCTGAGGCACCGTCTTGAAGGGGTGCAAAGCAGGGGTTTCTTGGAGTGTGGCATGCCCATAGGGCCGATGGAGGCACTCTCCCTGTCAACAAGGACGGAGATTAAATTCCCGCTGGTGCTAGTCTTTGACATTAACCAGAGAGCCTGCAGAGTCCATGCTGCCCTGGTCACGGTCCCTCCCAGGCCGTGGGCTGCAGTGGCAGGATGCTTTACATTTCCAATCCTGAGCATCTGGTTCCCGTTCTAGTCACGAGGGTCAGAGTTCACATCATGCCTAAGTTTCAGAGGAAGTGCTTCATTGTCCCTCTGTGCTGGGCTTTTTTCATCTCCAAGGAGAAATGAATTGTGTTGCCTTGATGGATGGGGGAGGGCCCTTGGAGCTTGTAAGTGCACTGGGCCTTTGCTAAGCTGTTCATTTTAAGACTGTGTATAGTAACTAGATTAGGTTGAAGAAGGGAGGGAAGTAAGGGTCAAGAAATGGGTGGTAGAGAGATGTTCACTGAGGCTGGGTCACAGTACAATCTGGGGCTAGGTTGCTAACAGGGATGAACTGAGGTTTTAAAAAGAGGGAGCAGCTGGGGAGACAAACAGGAGCTGACTGTGTGTCTTAGGGCTTCTATTGCTGTGAAGTGACACCATGGTCATGGTAACTCTTATAAAGTAAAACATTTAGTTGCAGCTGTCTTACAGTTCAAAGGTTTAGTCCATTATCATCATGACAGGAAGCACGATGGCATACAGGCAGACATGGTACTAGAGAGGTAGCTGAGAGTTCTACATCTGGATGGCAGGCAGCAGGAAAAGAGTGACATTGGGTCTGGCTTGACCTTTGGAGACCTCAAAGTTCACCCCCACAGTGACATACTTCCTCTAACAAGGCCACACCTCCTAATAGTGCAGCTTCCTATGAGGGCCATTTTCATCCAAACCACCACATTCTACTCCCTAGCCACCATAGGCTTGTAGCCATATCATAATGCAACATGCATTTAGTCTAACTTGAAAAGTCCTCATAGTCTGTCACAGATTAGCACTTTTTAAAAATCCAAAGTTCAAAGTCTCTTCTGAGACTTGTGCAGTCTCTTAACTGTATTCCCTTGTAAAATCAAAGTGAAAAAGCAGATCACATACTTCCAACATACGGTGGCACAGAATATACATTACCATTCCAAAAGGGAGGAAAGGAAGCATGGTTAGGAAATGCTGAACAAAAACAAAACTGAAAACCAGCAGGGGAGACTCCAAGCTCTACATCTCCATGTCTGATGTCCAAATGCTCTTCAGATCTCCAAGTCCTTCCAACTTTGTTGACTCTAACACACTTCTTTCTCTTGGGCTGGGCCCACACCCCATTAGCAAGCTTTCCATGGCAGGTGTCCCATGGCTCTGGCATCTCCAGAATCTTGGGGTCTCCAAGGTAATCCAGGCTTCACCTCCACAGTTTCACACAATGGCCTCTCCAGCCTCCATGCAGGGACACCCCGACACTTGCCTGGCCTCAGTGTCTTTCCTTATCCATGGAGAGAGATTTCGTAACCCCTTTCATCTATCTTTGACTTTAAGGCCAGAGCCCTGTGGCCTATGCTGCCAAGTTCTGCTGCTCGCTAGGGCTGGAACACAGGCCTCCTCATTCAAGTACAAAGCAACACAGTCAATACTAGGCTGTCTGGAAATCTTCTTTGCCAATGTCATTAATCCAAAAAAATCTTCAGTTTAGCCTCAGGCAGAATATTTCGGAAAATGGCAGAAAGCAACCACATTCTTTGACAAAATAGCATAAGAATGATCTCTAGGCAACACACTAATATTCTCCTCTGAAACTGCTTGGGCTGGGCCACAGTTCAAGCACTAGTGTCTTACATGCTCCTACTACTACGGTTCGTGAAGCTCCACTTAAAATGTCCAATCACTTTTCTAGTCTCAAGTACCAAAGTGTTTCACATTCCTCCCAACAAAAACCTGGTCTCACCTACCACAGCAATACTCCGGTCCCTGGTACCAACTTCTGACTTAGTTTTCATTCAAACTACCACACTGTACAAGAATGAAGACTGGAGTTTGAGCTCCAGAACCTCTATTAGAGCTAGGCTTGATCACCT
>NW_026585504.1:58258755-58263372 GCF_907164565.1 Psammomys obesus | reverse complement strand
TGAGCTCCAGAACCTCTATTAAAGCTAGGCTTGATCACCTGCTCTTGTAGTCCCAGAGCCAGGAAGCAGAGACAGGTAGATCTCTGACCATCCAGCCTAGCCAAGATCAGCAGATTTCAGGTCAGTGAGAGACCCTGTTTTAGAAGAAAAAGAAAAACAGGGCAAACAGAACTTGAGGGTCTGTGGTTGCTCTCTGGCCTTTACACACAGACACACACGCATGCATCACCCTGCCCCAGCAGCCACTCATTTGTTGATTCACACATCCCTCTTCATTCTTTAAGCACTAACCTTCCAGTAGCTTAGATTGTTCTTCCTTCATTCTTCCATATAAACATGTCTCCCTCGGGAAAGAAAAGGCCCTTGGTACTGTGAACATTTTGAGCCTTGGCTCTCAGTGTGATCACATGACCTTGACTTTGGTTCAGCCTACACATACTGAATATCATAGCTGACTTGGTGCTCCTTGGAGCCTGAGGGGATGTGCCTGATCACTGGGGTGGTAGGCTTGGAAATGAAAGCCTGTATCTAGGCACAGTTGCTCTCAATATTCAGTGCCTGCTAGGGTCACCTGAGATACTTGAAAATACTGCTACTGGACTGGGGAGATGTGGGTCCTGGAGCTATGCAATGGGGGAGTGGCCTGGAGCTAGAGTGAGGTAGAGGTGTGTCCAAATCCCAAAAATCTTGAGACCAGTAGGAGTAGGCCCTGTTCTCGGCCCATATGTCCTGTGCACATCCCTGTGGCTCCCACCTCTGCCAACCTTGAGGTGGTCACATAGCGGCCAGGTTACAGGATAAACTTCCTCTCTCCTTATAAGGTCATGTCCACCAAGCACCCGGAGTTCCTCTTCATGCAAGGTGTGAGACATTCCCTGCACCTTGGCCCCAGCCAGTGTCCGGGGAGACACTCACCCCCAAAGCCTCGATGCACTCAACAAAGGTTTAAATAGCCTTCGTTCCCAGCTAACAAGCTGTCTCCCAAGAGGTGTGCTCCCGAGTGCTCACTGCCTGAGGTCTCCATTCCCGGCCTTTCCTGCCCTTGCTCCCTGTTCCAGGTCTCAGGTAGTCAGCTGTAGGGCTGTGGAAGTGGGCCAGGAAAGGCAGGGAGATGGCTCACTCCGTAAAGTACTTGCCACAAAAGCTTGAGGACCTGAGTTTGGTCCTTGGGACCCACATTAAAGAAGCTGGTCATGATGGCACATGCCTGCAACCCTGTGCTGGGGAGACAGTGATGGGAGGACCTCGGGTGCTCATGGGCCAGCCAATCTAGTTGACTCAGTATAATCCATACTCTGTTAAAGAGCTTTCTCAAACACTGAGGTGACAGGCTAGGACAGGATGGCTGGATGAATAAAAGCGCTTGCCACCAAACCTGACAACTCAGGTTTGATCCCTGTGACCCACATGGTGGAAGGGGAGAACCTGGGTCTGCAAGTAGTCCTTTTCTCTCCATGTTCAGTGTAGCATGCACAGGCCCACTGTCTTACTTAGGGTTTCTATTGCTGTGATGACACACTGTGACTTTAAACTTGGGGCAGAACAGGTTTATTCTGGCTTAGACCTCTCAGAACACACACCCTGACTGAGGGAAGTCAGCACAGGAGCTCACACAGAGCAGGAACCTGCAGGCGGAAGCTGAGGTAGAGGCTATGGAGGGGTACTTCTTCCTGGCTCCTCGTGGTTTGCTCAGCCTGCTTTCTTATAGTGCCCAGGACCAGCTGCCCAGGGGTGGTACTGCCCAGAGTGAGCTGTGCCCTCCCACAGCAATCATCAATCGAGAAAATGCATCAAAGGCTTGCCCGCCAGCCAACCTGGGGGCACATTTTCTCCTTTGAGGGTTCCCTCTTCCCAAATGTCTCCAGCTTGTGTCAAGTTGACATAAAACTAACCAGCACACCCACATAACTTGCAAATCCGCACACACTCATAAATAAATGTCTTAAAAAAATAAGGTGGAGAGTGAGTGATTAATGAAGATACTGAAGATACTCAACGTCAGTCTCTGCCTCTACACACGTACCTGCACATGTATGTACACATGGGAACAAATCCACAGACATACATATATACAGATGATGGTGTCTTGGTTTTTGTGGCTAGAACTGAGCTGGGGACCAGTGTTTGTTAACTCCCCAGTGGCCTGTACTGTCAGGGCCTTCCACCAAAGTTAAAGCGCTCATGAGGTTGAGAAGGGCATGTACACCATGCCTCCCTCTGGCCCAGCAGGCAGAGTGGAGGAGGGAGGCCTGCTGCCTGGGCCAGGAGGCGGGAAGGACAGAGAGCCTCAGGCTTCCCTGGGCCATTAAAGTTTATCGTTTGCCACAGCAGTGATTGAAAAAGGCTTTTTGCGGGACTGAAATGTGAGCAGTGAAACTCGCCAGTTGATACGGACGCTGGGGTGCTTATCCCATAAAAATGCCCTCTGTGTCAAAGGGTTTCAGTAAATGTGCCTGGGAGTATTAGCCGTCATTTCTGCCAGCCTCAGGCTCCCGTGGGGGTGGAAGTGCAGTGAGGAGCCGTAAAAGGGATCTTAGTTCCTGCAAAGAAGGAGGACGAGGAGGAGGGGACAGAACCAGCAGCAGCTTGTGGCTGGATGCCCTGTGCCGCATCCCAGTGGTTTAAATGGGGCTGTGCCTTGGGTACCACCTTACCAGCTTGGAGTGGGAGAGGGCAAGTATGCGGACAGCCGATCGAGGCATGGTATTGGTACCTCTCGAGACTTCACTATTGCGTCTGCCAGGGAATTATACAGGGCAAGTTCCTGGGACTCAGAGAGGTTGTGGTGAGGGGGCGGGGGTGG
Organism: Psammomys obesus; assembly: GCF_907164565.1. Taxonomy (NCBI): domain Eukaryota; kingdom Metazoa; phylum Chordata; class Mammalia; order Rodentia; family Muridae; genus Psammomys; species Psammomys obesus. The sequence goes on along the minus strand of NW_026585504.1, from coordinate 58,260,569 downwards.
GGGGTTGAGGCCTTCCTCCCTTGAGCCTCAAGCCTCAGCTGTAAAATGGGTGTAGTGATAGTAATCAGGAGACCCCAGGTGGCATGAAGGGCCGATCAGGATGAAGCTAGCCTGTGCTAGCAGAAGCACCTGAAAGAGGTTTTGTCACTCAGAAGATAGAGGCTCACTGAGAGGGTGAGCACCAGGCATGCACAGGTACCATGTGAACAGCGCAGGTACGTGCTGTCATGTTCTCGGGGACCTTGCGTCTATACAGGATCCTGTTGTGCCAGTGACTGATCTGCCCCATGTCATGCTGGGGGTAGCAGAGCTGCAAGAACAGGACTCTCAAGTGGAGTTCTTTCTCTCAGCTGCCACCTTTGGTGCTGGGGCTATGTACTTGGCTTGGGAGGCATGGGGTTAGTGCCCAAGCAAGACTGTGCAAGAGCGTTCAGAGCATGGAACCTGTGTGTAGACTGTGATGGAAAAGAGCACTCCGCTGTACCTCTAGCCAGCAGCTACGGGAGATACCGCGTGGAGTGCCTGCTGTGTGCAGGTTGTCATTTTCCGAGCCTGTGCTCTGACTTCTGAAGGCTCGTGCCCTCTCTGGGCATCAGGAGGCAGGAAAGAAGCCAAGGGCTCTGGGTGGAGAAGTGAAGCAGGGAGCCCTGTCGCCCATCTAGGGGGTAGGAGAGGGCATTGTGTACCCTTTCTAGGATGGATGGCTCCCTCGGGCATGGCCTCGGCATCCACTAACAGGCCACACAGGCGTCTGTTCTCAAGCTGTGGTTTGGAGGAAATCAGTGTTATGGGACCAGTTCCCAGCTCTGCTGCTGTCTCTGCTGGGAGGAACTTGAGTGGGTAGCCTGGTTTGGGAATCATATTTTGCAGAGGGGAGGGGGGATCACCCATCTGGCCTGTGTATCAGGCAGACTGAGGGAGGAGACAGTGCAGGGGTGCCAAAGCCAGCCCTCTCTGCCTGGAAAGCATGTTCATGACCCACAGAAGCCCTTTGGGTGTGTTCTTGTCTGTAGCTTATATCGAAGAGCTGAAGTTCCTAGCAGAGGTTCCCTCTGCACTGCAAAGCCATAGATGGCAGTGTGGTCACTGTCGTTCCTTCTTAGGGATAAATATACCCTGTACCTTTTAACTGGCCTGGTCAGGGCACGGTCTTACCAACCATGCTCTTCCTGGGTAGTGTTCCCCAGGGAGATGACCTGGAGGTGTCTCTCAGATTCGTAGAGTCTGACACATGTTCCCACCTGGGGCTTCTGCTGTCTCCCTCTTTCAAGTCCAGCGCCTGTCTCTGCTTGCCTTCATGGTTCTAGCCCTGCTCTATGTTGCCACAGCAGTTCTGTCCCTGCATCCTGTGGCCCTGTCGCTGCTGTGAACTGGCTCTAACGCATTGCTCTGGAGGGAACACTGGGGAAGCAGAAGCTCAGAGAGCTGTTGCAAACACTCAGAGAGCAGGTCAGTGGCTAGATGGCCCACACTTTGCCTGCACACCCATTTTACAAGGGGAACATCCTCCATCACCCCGGCCACAACTGTACCCATAGCCATGGCTATAGCTGGCCCCTCACAAGCTTTTGTTTGCATTCTTTCTTAATATTTTTTTAGCGGATACTAATTACACTTAGTAATGAGTTTATTGTTCCTTTCACACAGGCTCATAATGCATTTTGATCATGTTCAATCTCTGATCATGTTCATCCCTTGTCCCTGCCTCTCACATCCACTGATCCCTTTCCTCTTCCCAGCTGTCCCTCTTCTTTGGGTTTCTTTTCTTTTTCTTTTTCTTTCTTTTTTTTTTTTTTTTTTTTTTTTTTTTTTTT
>NW_026585504.1:58242951-58258655 GCF_907164565.1 Psammomys obesus | reverse complement strand
TTTTTTTTTTTTTTTTTTTTTTTTTTTTTCAGTCACCTAATGAGTTTCATAGGGTTGCTTAAAGGAGCTTGGGTGAGAGTTGTGTGCAGGAGTGTGGACTACTTATCAGTGGCTTCATCACAAGAAAATGTCTAACCCTCTCCCATCACCTATTAACCGCCTATAGATCCTCACAGGGGAGGGGCCAGCCCCTTCCCCTTTCTTATGGTGTGGTCCTAAGCGCCTGAGCCTGTGAGAGCCTTTTCTCCTGTGAGGGCATTCTGAGCTGTGTGCAAGCCGACTAGCCACAGTCAGGGCTGGTGGTCCTGTTTCCCTGTGTCCCTCACTTGTCCTTCTGCAGTGGCTTCCCCTTTCTATGTCCTGCCCAAGCTCCACTTCTCTGAAGGTCTCGTCACCTCTCACAGTGAGACTTGGTCCATCCAAGAGTCTTAGAACACCCTCAAGCTGCTGGAGTCTTCTAGTGGCCACCATATCTGAACTTGGCCACCCTTGTCCCCACATCTGACCAGGACTTCTCACCCAAATCAAGGGATGTGTGCTAATTTATGCAAATGAGGGAGGGCTGGTGATGGCCAGAGTCACAGACATCCATCACCCCGGTTCCCAGCAGCAGTCATCCTTCATCAGGCCCTTAAAAGATAATACAGTTTTTGTTTAAGGCAATTACTTAATCTTGACAAACTCCTGTGTTAAGCAGGGCTATTTACCTGGCCCACCATTAATCAGTGCAAACCCAGGTGGGTGCTTTCTCTGAACTGCCATCGCTCTTGGGGACCCAAGGTGGGCCCTTTGCCATCCTCGGCGCCCTAATTACACAAACAACATGCTAACCACGAGCATCCCATGTGGACTGCAGGGGCACCCAGTCATGGGCAGGGAAGAGGCCCATTTTTAATGCCAGTCAGGAGGTCTTCTGAGCCAAGCAGGATGATCCATGGAGGTTATTAGTAGGTACCAGAAGCACAGCTGGGGAAAACAGATAACTCCTCTCCCGAGGGCCCCGCCTTCACTTAGCATCCACTTTGTCGCCTACCTGGTGGTGCACAGAAGGACTGCACAGAGTACCTTCTGTTGGCCAGTTACATTTATGTTTGGATGGCCAGAAAGGAAGCAGAAGTCACAAGCCTAGCCTTATGTCTACTGGGCAGCATCAGCTCCAATGCCCTGTAAAGGAACTGGCTATCAGAGTGATCCCCTCCATCCATCTCACACTTATGGCCCTGTCACACTGATACCTGGCCCAGGCTGTCAGAGGGAGGCTGCTCCCCACAGGAGGATCAATAGTGAGTGGAATAGAGACAGAACCCAGAGCCTGGGTCTCCCCAGAGAGTTGCATTTCTGTTTTGATGATAACATAACCTAACAGAAAGCTACTAAGGAAAGGCAGGGGTTCATTTCAGCTTTACATTACAGCTTACAGTCTATCACTGTAGGAAAGTCAAGGTAGGAATGTCAGACAGCTGGTCACATCCCCAGTCAAGAGCAGAAATAATTATGGACATGCTTGCTTGCATGCAGCTGGACTTCTTCACTCTTATGCCATTCAAAACCCTCTGCCTAGGGAATGGTGCTGCCCACAGGCCAACCTGATGTTGACATCCCTCACTGAGATTGTCCTCCTAGGTGATTTTAGGTTGTAACCATCACAGTGGTCACAGAAGAGATAGATGTCACTGGCTTACCCCACAGTGAACATGGACCAGGATCGACGTGTGTGGGTTCGAGGCCTGGCTGTGACACTAATGAGGCATCACTAGTCACCACATTTCTCCCTTTCCTCCTCTGTGAAACGAGGTGGATGATGACACTTTCCTGCTTGAAGGCTGTGTGGATTGATATGTGAAGAATGGGACACACTCAGGAGAGTGTCAGCACAATGGTCCTGTGACAGGCATGCTGTCAGAAGCCCTCTGTGAGGGAAGCGCAGTTCGGTGACTCCACCAGCCCACAGGCCCAGTGTGTGAGGAGCTTTTCCCTGGATGTTGAGCCCTGTTTATTTTATAGGAAGTCAGCTTCATGTGCTTTTAATTCACACACTTAGCTCATCAAAATATTGTTTTGCAAGAGGCTTTTTGATGTCCAGGAAGTCTTTGGAATGGCTCCTCTTTATATAGTCTTATTCCAGGAAAAAAGATTCTAGAAACCACTTTGCTTAATAGGCTGGCTCATATGGCCATCTTTTCTTTTCTTTTTTTTTTAATTTTATTTTTTCTTATCAGTTACATTTTATTAACTCTGTATCCCAGCTGTGTCCCACTCCCTCATTCCCTCCCAATCCTACCCTCCCTCCCTCATCTCCACCGTGCCCCTTTCCAAGTCCACTGATGGGGGGGACCTCCTCCCCATTCATCCGATCCTGTTTTATCAGGTATCTTCAGGACTGGCTGCGAAGCCCTCCTCTGTGGCCTAATAGGACTGCTCCTCCCTTGGGGGGTGGGGAGGTCAAAGAGCCAGTCATTGAGTTCCTGTTAGAAATAGTCCTTGTTCCCCTCACTATGGGAAACCAATTGGTTACTGAGCTACCACAGGCTATATCTGAGCCGAGGTTCTAGGTTATATCCATACATGGTCCTTGGTTGAATGTCAGTCTCAGAAAAGACCCTGTGCCCAGATATATTTGGTCCTTGTGAAGCTCTTATCCTTTCCCCATCATACTAACTCCCCTTCTTTCATATGATTCCCTGTACTCTGCCGAAGGTTTGGTCATACACTTATTTATTAGTATGTGTCTATGTGTGTGTACATGGGTTTGTGTGTGTCACAGGTCACATATGGAGGTCAGAGAACCACTTGTGGAGGTTGGCTCTCCCACTGAACCATGTGAGTTCTGGGGATGAAACTCAGGTTGTCAGGCTTGGCCACAAACCCTATTACCCACTGAGCCATCTGGCTAACCCACAGCCATGTTTCCACATCTTAGTTTCTTCATGCAGGAATGAAGGGTTTGTGGATCTGCAATCACCAAGATTGCTGGTGGACCCCATCATCCTGCTAGAGGAAACTGCCATTTTTCTCAGTGGTGATGGGAGTGTGTGGGATGGAATGGGGGGAATCTTTGTGGGAATAATATGTATTAGAAGCATCCTTTAGTTCATGGTGTGATGCAGATAGAAGTCAGGCTCCTGGATATGTTTCATGGCTTGGCTGATGCAGCACCATGCCCCAGCTTCCCTCCCACTCGTAACCCCCTTTATGGCTTTGCATTCTGAGGACCCTCTTATTCATCAAAAGGCCTGAGGAGTCCACACACCCACTGCCTTGTTTGTGTACAGCCCAGCTGACAGGGAAGGCAGCGGGCAGTGATCCAGGCCAGGATGGAGGCAGGCTGCCCTGACCAACACTGCTCTGACCCAGTCAAGAGTATGGGAGATTCTAAGGAGTGTCACAACACCCCTCAGTAACCCCCACAGGATCTGGGAGGCCTGGTGAGTTCAGTGAATGGGAAGATGGGAGGGAGGAAGGAAGAAATAGTAACCATTTGTTAGTTAAGTGACATCATAGACATATAGAAAGGTAAGATTTGGAGCTGGGAAAGGACTGAAGGGTTGGTTTAGTTCACATTTCCATGTCTTACATGTCACTAGGCCAATGACTAGCCTGGGCTAGTACTCCATCAGCGTGCAAAGACAGTGACAATAACTACTTAGGCCAGATTTGTTGAGCATGTCAGGTACAAGCTGCATGTGACAATGGAGCATTGGTGATACGTCCCAGTAAGCTGCACAGAAGGGAAGGGTCATATCAGACTTTGAAGACCTAGTGGAACAAAGAATACAAAATGTTTTATTAGGAGTTTCATACTGCTTCCACGCTGAAGTTTTAATTGTGTGTGTGCTTCGTATGTGTGTGAGTACGTTTATGTGCAGCCGTGTGTACCCATTTATCTGGATGTCAAAGGATGGCCTTGGGTGTGGGTCCTCAGGAGATGCCCACTTTTTTGGTTTGGTTTGGTTTGGTTTTGACAGTCTCTCGAGACCTGGAACTCTCTGCTGAGCCTGAGTTGTCTGGTCAGCTATCGAGTGCCAGGAGTCACCTGTCTTTTCTCTCTGGGAGCTTAGCGTCTATTACAAGCTCAGTGGCAACTGATGCCACAGTGGTTCATAGGGACCTGATAGTAGAGGGGGACAGATGTCCTTTTGAAAGGACCAAATGCTCCTGGAGGCTCTGACCACACAGCCTGGAAGCGGCCAGAGGATGAGGTGGCAAGGGAGCTTGTCAGAAGATAGCAAGGTTTTGGAGGTCACATCTCCAGGTTAGCTCATCCAGTTCCATATTTACCATGGGTAAAAGGAATATGGGTCCCAGGCACCAGTCTGCTGGCTGCTCTTATCTCCAGGCCCATAAACTTGGCCTGGATTCTCTCTCTCTCTCTCTCTCTCTCTCTCTCTCTCTCTCTCTCTCTGCAGCTGTGCGTGCCCATGTTGTATGTATGTGTGCAGAAGGCAGTCTCAAGCATCATTTCTCAGGAGCTTCTACCTTTTATTTTGGCCTGGAATTCACCAAGTAGGCTAGGCTGGCAGGCCAGCACACTCTGGGGATCTGCCTGTCTTATACCATTATGCCCAGGTTTTCTCACTTGGGTTCTATTCTAGGGATCAAACTCAGGTCCTTGTGTTTGTAAAACAGGCACTTCATCTACGGAGCCTCTGGACTGATGCTCTCAGCAAGATCCCAGAGTACTTAGAACTACAATCTCTGTGCTTCAAATCCATTGTTTGTTTTTAGGTTCATCACACAGTTTTCTAAGAAACATTTTCCAATGACCTAGAACACCTTCCCCTCTCCCCCCATTCAGGATTGACCCCCCTGATATTTCTTCTGTCCCTAAGATTCCCTAACCTGGCCTGGGGAGATGGCTCAACTGACAGAGTGCTTGTCTTGCAAGCATGGGGACCTGAGTTTGATGCCCGATGTCCAGTGAAAAAAATTGCTAGGTGTGGTGGTGTGTGCTTGTAACTTCACTGTTGGGAAGGTGGAAATGGGCCTAGCCTAATGGCTGAGTTCCAGGTCCCAGTGAGAGATCTTATTTCAAAAATAGAGAAGGGAGGGAGGAAGAGAAGAAGGAAGGAAAAGAAGAAAAGGTAGCTGGTGTCTAAGTGACACCCTAGGCTGCCTACTTGCCTACACACACACACACACACACACACACACACACTCAAATGCAAGAGTACACTTAAAGTCCCTAACCTAGGGCCCTTTTGGGTGAACTAGAACTGATGAGTAACCCCTGCTGTTCCCACAATGACTACTGGGGGTTTCCTTGGGGTCCTATAAAGCTCCATCTGTGTCCCTGGCCCTGCCTAAGAGGAAGGAGCCCAGCACAGCTGGCAGTGCAGGCAGCCACACTGGTGTTTCTTCAGGCTTTCTGTGTGCCTCATGTACTCTGTCTCCCTCCCGCCTCTGTGCTGTCACTACCCTCATTTCACAGACGAGGACACTAAGGCACAGGATGATTCACTAAGGTAGTAGCTTCGCCACCCATCACATCCCAAGCCTTTTGGCTGGCCCCCATCTGCTTCTGTGGCCTTCATGTTATCCCAGGGACACCTTTTAAAGGGACAGATTGCATGATCCAATCTCCACGAGGCTTGGCCTCTTCATGGCCTTCTCTGGAGCACCCTAGGGAATGTGCTCTTCTCTTCTGTCTTGCCTTTCCTTCTCAACCTCAGGACACTGTCCACAGGCAGTGACTTGCGCTGTCCCCAGCCCTGCCCCACGAGATTTTCCAACAGTTATTTTGTCAATAATGCCTTGGCCAGAGTAGGCCAGGGGGAGGTCTAGCTGCTAACTCAGCCTGCTGGACAACAGACAGCTAATGCTGTTTGAACATCCAGCCTGATTTTATACCTCTCCCTGAAGTGAGATTGAAATACTTTTCAATCACACGCTGTGAAATAACCACTCAGGACATCATTGCTCTTATTAAAAGCATCCTTGTGAGGCCGTGGCTCCTGGCAGGGATCTCTGAAAGCAGCTTGTCAGGTGGCTGGTTACTGGGAGCGCATGCCATTTGTACAAGGCCCTGAAGCCAGGCATCCTAAGTCTTGAGGACTGAGGTATCCTTGCTTTTAAACTGTTTTAGCACCAGCCATTCTAGCTCTGAGGCATGAGTCTTGAGAGTACTTGTTCACCTCAGTCCACCTGGCTGATAGGCTAACCTTGGAGGCTGACCAAGCTTCAAAGTGGACTGAGGTCAAGCTCAATGAGGGCTCCCCAGCACTGGTCCACCCCTTCTACTTTATAGCACTGAAAATCTAGCTGACCCAGAGGCTGCATTTCAAATGACTTGTTGAGACATTTTACAAACGAGGACTGCCTGGCACATCCCCCTTGTCCTTCGTACGCTGTGCACTGTGGCCCAGGTACTAGGCAAGCACTTGTCAGCCTGAGCTTTCTGGGGATTTTGCCTGCCGATGCGATGAGCAGCCAGGAGGGATCCATTTGTCAAAGCCCTTTCTGCAAAGCTATGAACCTCTTCTTTGCACCTTGGTTTGGTTTTGCTTTTGCTTTTTTTGTAAGATGATGTCTCATTAATCTGGAACTGGTAGGTTCAGCAGGGCGGTCTGGCCACGGAGCGTCAGGAATCCACGTGCCTCTGCCTGCCAACCACTGGGATTCCAGGCATGCTCCTTCACACTCACCTTTCCTTTTACCTGGAGAGAGAACTCAAACTCAGATTCACAGGCTTATGTCACAAGTGCTTCACAGACTGAGCTGTCTTCACAGCCCCTTAACCACCTTCTTTTGTCAATGATGTGATCATTGCTTGCTGCCCAAGTCCTTCCGTTGGGAGAAAAATGGCCCAATGAACCATCTGGACAGCAGTGAGAATTCCTCCCATTGCCTTGCCAGGCTTGTTTGCTTTGAAGGAAAGTACTGGAATAGTTGCCCTGGATTTTACTTAAGATGCAAGGAGGGGTTTTTTGTTTTGTTTTGTTTTGTTTTTTTAGAATGTGTGTGCTTGTGTGTATGCAAGCACACATACACACCTGTGTGTGTTCCTAGAGGCCAGAGGACAACCTCGGATGTCACCCTCAGGGACATGGTCCACCTCCTTTGAGACAGTTTTCTCATTGGTCTGGAGCTCACTGGTTAGGCAGGCTTGCTGTCTAGTCAGCGCCAGTATCTCCCTGTCACCCGCACTGGGATGACAAACACACAGTACTCACATTATAGGAGGCCCTGGGGATTGAGTCTGTGTCCTCATGCTCGCATTTTTCCAGCTGAGCTGTCTCCCCAGCCCAGACATAGCCAGGTCTGAGCTGAAGGAACACGCTCCATTATTCACTAACTGGAGTAATCCAAGCAGACTTTTTACTGGTGGAAGGGAAAATGAAAGTCCTTCCTCATAGGCTCTGTGAAATCCCTTCATTTCAGGGGGTCAGAGTTGGCTCCATCTTCAGAGTTCCCACAGCAGAAGGTCATTCCCCAAGTGCCTGATGGTGCACAGCAGTGAGTGTCGCTGAAGGCTCATTTCAGTGGCCGCTGAGTGTGGCAGGGGGCTGACATAGGGCCTACCCGGAGGTTCCAGAGACCCAGCTACTTCTCCAAAGAAGACTTCTTCCTCTTGAATGCTCCCAAGAGGCTCAAGCCCAGGTGGCCCTCAGCATCAGCACCACTCATACTTGCATGTCTTGGTCCCCTGGCCACAGCCCCTGGGCAGAGGAGCCAGCATTCTTGACCCTTGGTCACAGAGGCAGCCACAGCCGAACATTAGCCGGCTCCCCTTCCGTGGCCAGGTCCCTCTGCTGGCCACATTTATATGTGCTTGAGTCTTGGCACAGCGCCCTGTCTAATTAGTTTTCTTGTTGCTGGGATGAAATACCTGGCAGTGCAACTTGGGGGAAATGACTTAAGGAGATCCTCTAAGGGAGGAAGGGCCTGGCTCGCAGTCCCTCATGGTGGGAGGACACAGAAGCAGGGACATTGTCTGTTCACTTTGCTGCATCTGCACTTGGGAAGCAGAAAGAGAGGGATTATGGCACTCAGCTTGCTCTCTTTGTTTTGTGCAGTCCAGAACTCCAGCCCACCTGTGGTGGTTCAAAAGAGATTTCCCCCATAGTTTGTGCATTTGAATACTTGGTCCCCACTTGATGGTGCAGAGCAGTTTGGGGAGCTGTGGCCTTGTTAGGAGAAATATGTCACTGGAGGTAGGCTTTAAGAGTTCAGAGACTCACACCAGCTCTCTCTGCTCTGTGTTTTCTGCTCAAGATATGAACCTTCAGCTTCTGCTTCAGCCGAAGCTGCTGTGCGGGCCACTTGCTGCCATGTCTCACTGCCACGACAGACACTTATTCCCCTGGAACTGTAAACCAGACAAACCCTTCCTTCTATAAATGGCAATGCTCATGGTGTTTATCATAGCAACAGAAAAGAAACTAAAACACCTCGATACACCTAGGAGTATGTCTCCATGGTGATTCTAAGTCCTGTCACATTGTCCATGAAGAGAAACCAGCATACCACCTCCACTGTATGGAGCCTCTTGTCTGGAGTCACCTGTCAATACATAGGAAACAGCTTCTCAAAGAAACCCAGTTCTCTGGTCCCACTCACACAGGGCACATGTCCTCCAAGCCAATGCCATCTTGTAGTCCTAAATGAAAAGGCAGGAAGCTCTGGAGACACCATTCTCTAGGAAACAGACATAATGGGAGGTTGGGCATCTCTCCATTTTCCTGTCTGTGAATCATGACCCTCAGGAAGTCTCTTGAGCCCCTCTCTGGGCAGTGGCTAGGATATAGCCACAGGTGTCTTTATCTCAGAACCCTCTGGCAGCTGAAATGAGTTCTTGTCAGGTTTTCATGACCCAGGTGTTCTGAGTTCTTTGTGTAAGGAGCTTTCTTCACTTACCACTGTGGTTGTTATGGAGTCTTAACTTGAGCTCAGCTTCCAGGGAAGGACTCTCTCTGTTTCCAACATCTCCCTGACATCAGTGAGATTATTACCTCAGGATCCTGTCACACAAATGTCTCCTCACCAGACCCTACCAGCCAACGAGACTTTTGTGTTTGAGTTAGCATACAAAAACTCTAGACTTTTGATGACAGTTGCCTCCTCTCTACCTCCTCAGGGTCATTCTGTGCAAAATCAAAAACAAATGCAAAATACACATTTTTCCAGAGGACAGGGCGTGGCCACTGAACATTCTCCACTTTGAGCTTATTCCTCAGAAACTTGAAAGAGAGACATTTCTTTGAAATGGCATATGGTGTGTGTGTGTGTGTGTGTGTGTGTGTGTGTGTGTGTGTTCTTTCTGCTAGAAGGACATGATTTAATTTAGATCTTTCTTCCTTAAAAGAAATCCCACAATGAAAACATTGTGTGGAATGATAAAATTCAATATGCCAGCTAAAGGTGGCTTTGTTTTTTTGAACATGAGTCTAAGTGTGTGTGAGAAGTATATATGGGTGAAGAGGTGTGTGTATGTATGTATGCATGTATGCTTTATGCCTGGTGCATGTGTGCGTGTGTGCAGGCCCACATGCATTTGCAAAACCCAGAGCAGGACATCAGTGTCTTCTCCATCACTTGCCACCTTATTCCTTTGGACAGGGTTTTCCGCAGAACCTGGAGCTAGGCTGGCAGCTAGCGAGCCCCCAGGGGCTTTCCTGTGCATGTCCCCTACAGTACTGGTTTACAGGTGGCCAGGCCCAGCTTCTTACATAGGTTCCAGGAACTGGGACTCAGGTCCTCATGCTTGCACAGCAACTGCATTTTCCCACTGAGCTGTCTCCCCAACCCGAGGTAGCTCTCGTCTCCTTTGTTTCTCTTTGTATTATTTGGCTACTGCTGGGGCCTCTATAAAGGGGCTGCTTCTCTCAAGAGCTGGAAGCTAAAACTGCCTCCCAGAGAGCTTTGAGCAGGTACTTGTTTCTGGGATGGCCCACCCTGAAGTGAAATGTCTGACTTCAGGGAACTGGTACCAACCGTCATCCCTTCACTTACCTGTATGAAAAATTGGTCTGTGTGGTGGGTATGGGTGTGAGTCTCTGCGTGGAAGTGCGAGTGTGCATGAATGAATGAGTGCATGCTGTCCTATTATAGCAGGGTTTCAGCGACTGGCCTGAAGGCTGGTGAAAGGGCCACTGGGCCAGTTAACCAGGCATGGTGATAGAGAAGGCTATAGACATGAGCCAGTGTCTAACCATGGAAGCTCTCTCTGTCCTGCTCATAGCCATCCCCTCCATCCCAGCCTTATTTTTAGCTGAATACTAGAATGTTTGTCAAGCATGTGTGTGAGGCCCTGAGCACTGAGACAAAAAGAAGACAGATGCCTGTACGTTTAGGAAGCAGGATCCTGTGTGTGCTGGCCCTTGGGATGTGGGCTCACTCCTGCTCTGTAGGCAGGCTACTGCCAGCTCCCAGCCTCCCCGAGGGGTTGCCATAAAGGAACAAGCAGTCCCTTCCCTCACCACAGCCAGTAAATTCCTCATTTGACTATGGACTTTGAAGGCTTCAGCTATCAGTATGTACTTTCAGTTACTAGCAGCGGTCACACGCCTAAGTGTGCAGACTCCGCCTGAGAATGTCCTCAGCACACACTGTGGGCACACGTATGTGGAAGCCAGAGGACAATCTTGGCTGTTGTTCTCAGTTGCTGTCCCTTTCATTGGACACATGGTATCTTACTAACCTTGAACTTGCCTTGTAGGCTCAGTGGCTGACTAGTAGCCCCACGGATCTACCTGTCTCTGCCTCACTAGCTCTGGGAATACAGGTGTGCACCATCATGCCCAGCTCTTTCTTTATGTGTGTAAGTGTTTTACATTGTCTGTGTGTATATCTGTGTGCTATGTGCATGCCTGGTGCCTGCAGAGGCCAGAAGAGGAGGTTAGATCACCTTCTGGTCATATACAGCTATGTGGGTGCTGGGAACCAGACTCAGGTTTTCTGCAGAAGAAGCTAGTGCTCTTAACAACTCTCTCCCAACTCCAACTTTAAAGAAAAAAAAAAAGGTTCTGGGAGATGGAACTGAGTCTTGATGTTTGCTTATCCTGTAAGCACTTCACTCTTTCCTGATGGAGCCATCTTTACACCAGCATGCATTTTCCCTTTTGTGTCTTTTTAACATCCACATATAGTCCTTGTTCTGACCTTCACACAGGCCGATGGAGACTGAGCTTGGAAACTTAGTGCAACTCCTAGAAATGGCCAGAATCTCTGATTCCCAAGGCTCACCAGCCCCCAACGTTCGTGGCCATTCTGTGACAGTTTAGAGTCACAGACATATGCCCCTGCTCACCGGTTCAGAAGCGGGAAACTCAGACAAGCTCAGCCATCTGCTTCACCGCAGCTTCAGAGCCAAGAGCCAGGCTGAGCCAAGCGCCAGTTGTCCACTGCAGGCTCCGCATTGAGCCGGGTTTGCTAGATAGATGGGCTTTCTGTTTGCCTAGTGGAGCACCACAAATGTGAGATAGTGAAGACCAAACTGAAGTTAACATTTCAGGAGAGGCCTGGAGATATGGCTCAGTGGTTAGGTCCACTTCCTGCTTTTGCAGAGGACCTGAGATCAGCTCTCAGTACCCCTATCAGGTGGTTCACAACTACCTACATGTAGCTTGAGCTCTGGGGGATCTGATGCCTACTTCTGGCCTCTATAGTACCCATACATGTACATCATGCATTCACACAGATACACACACAAAATAAATAAAATAAATAATTATTTTTTTAATTTAGGAGAAAAGGGTTTTTTTTTTCTCATTGAGAATTCTTAACATGAAACCCAGTTGGGTGGCTCATGTTATAGTCTCAATACTCAGAAAAATAATACAAAAGGATCGTCACACGTTCGAGGCCTGCTTAGGCTACAGTGTAAGACTCTGCCTCCTACTTCCCCCAAAACTGATAGCATTAAGTCCAAATGTCTACAACCGTTTAAACAAACAAAATGTGAGTATACCGATACAGTGGAATAGCATTCGCCTTAAAAGGAGAGAAATTACAGCCCGTGCCACAATTTGATGAACCCCAAGAGTGTACTCTAAGTGAAGTGAGCCCGACACAAAAGGAGAAGTGTTCTAGATAACAGTTATCAAGGTCGCAAGGACAGAGTACGGGATGACGGTTGTCAGGGACAGGGACGAGTGGACTGTTCTGGAGGTGGAGGTGGTGACAGCCTTGCAGTGTGAGTTTGACGCCGCTCAACAACCTACTTAAAATGGTGAAAATCGTAAATGTGTGTGAGCATGAGGTACATGTGCTGAGTGGATGCATGTTTGCATAGACACATGCGCACGGAGGCCGGACGTTAGCTTCTGTTCATTCTTCCCATGCCATCCACCTTGCTTTTTGAGACATGATCTCTCACTAAGTCCTGGGACCCCTCAATTGGGCTGCGCTGTCTGGTCAGAGAGCCACAGGGAGCCTCCTGTCTCCTCCTTCTTGGTGCTGGGTTTATGAGTGTGTACCACCTCGCCTGGCTTTCATATGGGTTCTGGGCTTTGAACTTGGACCCACTGAGCTACCTCTGCAGCCCCCAACTCTCCGCTCTTAACACTCATCATCAACCCGTGCATGCTGGCGGCGCCTCCAGAACTGGAAACACCAACACGTGTGTGTCAGTTCGGAGCTGAGTCAGCCCCTGTCTGCACTTGGCCTGCACTCAACAAATCATCGTGATAATTGCAGGATGCTCTTTGCTTATTGAAAGAAAATGCCTGGGTGCCCCAGAGGCAAACATAATTATAGGCTTTAGGAAAACAGGGCCTTTTAACAAGCAGGCTGGGAAAAGGCTAGGGACTGGAGCGGTCCTCACTCTTGGTGGACTATTCCCTCAGTCAGAAGGCCACTGGCCCAGGGAAGCGGGGCTGAGTCTGTCTGCTGCGTCGTTGACATCATCAGGGCTGCTGACAGCTAGGTGTGCCTTGACAGATGCTCTGAAGTAAGGCTATTCTCTGTAAACAGAGTCTGTTACTAGGGTAAACATTAGGAAATTCTCCACCATGGTATTGTGGCAAAAGAGTTACATTTACCATTGTTGGGGCTGCGGAGGTAGTGAAGATCTTGTTGCACAAGCATGAGGACCCAGTCCCCATCACAAATGTCAGAAGGCTTGTATGGCGACATGTGCTTGCTGTCCCAGCACAGGGGAGGCAGACACAGGGGCATCACTGGGGCACAGGAGACAACCAGCCTAGCTGAATCATTGAACCCTACGTCCCAAGGAGAGACCTTGTCTCATCAAACAGTGTGGATGGTCCCTGAAGACCAATAACACCTGAGGCTGTCTCTGGTCTCTACATGCATGTGAATATATGTGCACATGTGTGCACACACACAGCACACACACACACACACAGAGTGGAGAGTTAGCTATCTAAGCAAATGCCCCCAAGCTGGGCCTGGCTCTGCTTCACAGATGGTTCTAGGTAAATTATGTGCAGCCTGTGTGCACGGTGGATCTGAGGCCGGTACCTGATGCTATTGAAGCCACACGCAGCCAAGCCGGGGTGGGCAGAAGCTGGCGGGAGTCGGAGCCTGTCAGCGCTGTCAGCCCTGATTTGCGGCCAAGCTGGGTTCCCCAAGTTCAAAGAGCACTGAGCTGCTTGTCTTTGTCAAGAGCACGGCTGGGGATCTTTTATGTGGAAGATGTAGGATTCTCAGGCTGGCTTTGATTATTTATTCATCCTCCTTCGTGGGTGTGTGATAGCACAGACATCATGGAGTCCCCTGTCCTGGCCACTCTTGCTCAGGAGTTCATGGAGCTTAAAGCCTTTTGAAAATTGTTTTTCCAGGGAGGGGGAACGTTTTTGAAGTCCTCTCTCTCTCTCTCTTTCTCTCTCTCCCTCCCCACAGTTCCTCAGCAGCTCCTGCCGCCTTTCCACGCGCCTTTGCCAATTGACATGCGCCACCAGGAGGGAAGGTACCATTACGATCCTCACTCTGTCCACAGCGTACACGGGTAAGTGTTGGCTCCCATGCTGCTCCTGGTGTGCAGCCACCTGCCTCTGTCCTTTCAGGTCACAAAAGTGCGGTGACCGTGAACCCATGAGCAGGCGATAAATGCGTTACAAGCCTTGCTCCAGCTTCTTCCGAGTAGCAAGCTTGGATCACGTGTCATCACCACGGCCTATGGCTCTATGAGTCCTTGTTGGTCTTTACCTGATAAGAAACTCATGACCATCTAGTGTCCCAAACCCAAGTCAGTAATGTAACCTTAGGTTCAGGCTGCCCCATTGTAGAGGTTTAGAGTCCCCCATACTTTTATTACCTCAGGTGTGCTGAGGCAAGCTCAGAGTGGTGCCTTAGGGTTTCTTCCTGCTTCCCACCGAGAGGTTCCCAAGGAGAAAGGCGGCATCTTGTGACTGGTCCTTTCCGCCCAGGACCTCCAGCCTAGCTGACGCTTATTCTCTTGGTATTTGTTGCTTTCTCAGTTCTTGCCCCTCCCACACCACACATTCTCTCACCAGAGGAGAGACCCAGTTGCATCCCTCGTGGCAATTATGAAATACCTGACCAAGGCAACATAAGGAGGGAAAGTCTGTTTTGGCTCATGTTTTAAGGATACAAAACATGACAAAAGTCACATGGCATCTACATTCAGGAAGCTGAGAAAGATAGATTCTGGTGCTCAGTTGCTTCTCTCTCTCCTTCTCTCTCTCTCTCCCTCGGGGGGGTCCCAGCCCATGTTAGGGGGCTTTCTCCCCTCAGTCGAGGAAGTCCCTACAGGGGTGTATGTGTGTTTCCGGTGAGGCTCTGGGCCTTAGCCGCTTCTCTGCCTGAAGCCTCCCCACAACCCTCCATGCTTGGGAAGTGAGTCCCTCTGTCTGTCCCCTTCCCCTTTCACTCTTCTCTGGCCACATCAACCAGTTCACATAGAGTTGCTGTCTGCGGTGCAGAGTCGTAATGCCTGTCCCCAGTCTTAATGTCCGGCCCCTGTTGCCTGGCCAGCCTGAATCCCCTCAGCTTCAGAGCCAGGTCCTGAGGAGAACTGGATACCCTAAGTGGGACCCAGCTCTGGATTCCAGCACCATCGCCAGAGCAGAACAAGCTGGTATTATACACACTCCATGTAGACTCTGAGCGCCCCGGGGGCTGCTGTCCCTGCAGTGGCAGATGCATTGGTAGACAGGCAGAGAATGCTGAGTAGAGGGTCCCCGCTCACACCCCACCTGGGAGACTATCTCCCCCTAGAATAAAAGCACACGGCCGGACATGGCTGTGTGCTCAGATGTTCAAAGCACTGTCAAAGCCTTTGCTGCCTCCTGGCCAGCACTCCAGTGACAGCAGCTTCAGGACACTGCTGCCTACTAGACAAGTGGCTTAAGTGCTACCCCTGGCACCCATGTAAAGCTAGAAGAAGAAAACTAACCCCCCAAAGCCCTCCTCTGGCCTCCGCATGTGTATCATGCACACGCGCACCCATATGTATCGATGATACATGATACACAGATATAATAACCGTTAAATACATTAATTAAAGTTAAATTTCCGTTTTGGAATAAATTCAGGCATGCAAAAGTTGTAAAAATTAGATGAGGCAGATTGCATGCCCTCCACCCAGCTATTCAAACATTAACGCCCTGGATCATCCAATAGTAACACAATGAACTGACGTACACATCTGATACAAATGTGGAGAGGTTTTCCTTAAGTCTCTGTTTCCTTGTTCAGGACCTAGTGTATGATCTCACACTGAGTATATGAATTAGTGGGTGTGTGTGTGTGTGTGTGTGTGTGTGTGTGTGTGTGTGTGTGTG
>NW_026585504.1:58171398-58242941 GCF_907164565.1 Psammomys obesus | reverse complement strand
GTGTGTGTGTGTGTGTGTGTGTGTGTGTGTGTGTGTGTGTGTGTGCACATTACAAGTGGAGGCCAGAGGGGAACATCAGATGCCTTTCTCTCTCACTCTCCTTACTGCCTAGAGACCAGGTTTCTCCCTGAGCCTAAAGCTAGCTGACAGCCCGCAAGCCTCAGTAGTCCTCTTGTTTCTGTCCTCCCACAGTGGACTTCCAGATCCACAAGCATGCCCAGTTTCTGAAGTGGGTGCTGGGGATTAGAACACAGGTCCACATCTTGCACTGAGCCATCTCATTAGCCCCTTAGCCATGGAAATGACCATGCTGCTCACTGGCTTCCATGTCCTTTGCACCGCACTGGCTACCTGAGGAGTGTGTGCTCACTCCCTGTGGCTGTAACAATACAACACAAATGTGTCGTCACACAGTTCTGGAGGCAGAGACCAGAGCTAAGTCTTACATGGTGTGGGCAGGGCCACTTACTTCTGGAGGGAACACGTGCCTTTGTCTCTTCCCATTTCTGGAAGCCCCCTGCATCTTCCGGCTTGCAACCCAGCCTCACACATACCTCACACCTTTCCCCCACACCTGCCCTCACACCACTCTTCTCTTTGCTACAATTTTCTTTCTGTTTCACCAAAGAAACGTGCCATTGCTTTTAGCCATGATCCAGATGGGTAGAGGATCATCACCACATCCTAACATCTTCCCCCAAACCACAACTGTGATGTCGACGACATTGGCAGGTTCTGTAGATGAATACGCATGCCTCCTTAGGGGCTAGGTGATTTGATACTGCCAAGTCCTGATGCAGAGCCTGGGAGGTGGGCCCACATGCTTCTGTGAGGTTTGGGGCCCAGACCTAGCCCAGGACGGTCTCCCTTGTCAACCCTCTGCCAGGGAGTAGCATAGAATCCTAGGACCTGTGCCCTGCTAGGGCAGGTGCCAGGAGCTCCTTGATAAGCTCAGAATAGTTGGTGTCTACCAAGAAGACCAATAAGGGGTATGATAAGAGCTTCCAAGCTGGGAGGCATACCTCCTCATTCTCACACTCCCAGTTTCCCAGCTGAGAGCTAGCCAGATCCTGCAAGAAAAACGGCACCATAGCTCTGGCTTCAGTGATTAATGTGGTCTGAGCCTGGCGGAGTCCCCAATCCATCAAGCCTGCATTGTAGCCTGCCTGCTACCACCAATGTGTCTAATTATACAAGCAGCATGCGGCAAATGAGGCCCCATGTCATCTCCCATCAGTAGACTCTAAGCCACCGCCTGCCTCTTGGAGTCACAAGGCCCTTTGCTTGCTGTGGGGTTCAGGTGCTGCTCTGCTCAGCCCCCTTGAGCCCCACACTACCTGAACACCCAGACCCCTGCCCATGGCTCTTAGGATAACTCCAAGGAGTGGAGGACCCCAGTGTGCAGGCTCTGAGTCTAGTGCCCCCAGCGCCCCCACAGGACTGTCTCGGTCTTACCCAAAGGCTTGCTGTTGTCTCAGTCCCGCCAGGCCATCTGCCAGTGCAGAAGAGGTGTCCATGCGAACCAGCAGGCCTCATTTTTCTCATTTATGAAGCGGGCATGTCTACTAGTCTTAGCTTTCAGACTAGAGGCTAATGAAGCCATGCTGACCTAAGCCGCTATGAAGGGAATGGCAAGCCCCTACCAATAGTTTGTCTGCGAATCAACAACCCACCCCTTACAGACTCCCCCCAAGTGCTGAAACTACAGGAGAGTGGCAGACGGCATTCTCAGGTCCCCAAGGAAGGTTTCAGACCTCAGGCTGCCAGACTCAGGGACATCAGAGGGCTTCAAGTAGATGGGACACTTTCCCCACTTCAGCCACATCCTTGTAGTCTTACATCCCCTCACCCAAAACAGGTCCACCCTGTGGACCACCCATCAGCTATGTGGCAGAAAACCTCTGTTCCTCTGAGACCTTGAAGAAGGGAACCCCCACTCCACCTTGCGGTCCCTAAGACTCCTCACAGCTTTTGCCATGTTGCCATCCGTCTGTCTGTCTGTCTGTCTGTCCATGGTGCCAAAAAACCCTCAGTCTACCTTATATTCCCCTTGAACGCCACCCTCAAGACCATTCAATGATTTTAATAGTAGAGTCCACCAAGTTGTCCTTTTGTAACAGCCTATTGATCTGTGTGGCTGTGGTGATGCATGTCTGTGAGGGCTCCTATGAGGGGGCCAGAGAACAACCTCAGCTGCTGTTCCTCAGGAGCTGTTCACCTTGTTTATTAACATAGTGTCTCTCACTGGCCTGGAAGACCCCAAGCAGTCTATTATGGCTGGCCAATGAACCCTCTGGCTCTGCCTGTCTGCCTCCCTAGCATTGGGATTACCATGGATTATCCTTCTCTATCGTCCTCCTCTTCCTCTTCCTCCTCCTCCTCCTCCTCCTCTTCTTCAACAAGGTCTTTTAAGCCCAGAGTTTACCATTTCAGCTAGGCTTACTGGCCAGCCAGTTTCTAGGATCTTCCTGTTTCCACCCCCAACACTGTCTTGCAGACACTTGTCACCATAAGTAGCTGGTCTTTGCTACTTTGTGGGTTCTTCTTTTCCCACCCTTTATCCCCTGGTTTTACCCTCTATCACTAGATAGGAGACAGACAGACAGACAGAGAGATCCTTGAATCTAATTTCTTTCCTTTTGTTTCTTCTTTGACCATGGCTACTAGCAAACCACAATCAACCTCCCTAATCAACCAACAACCACAAACACCATCTCTTGGGGCTCTAACATTTATTTACCCTCTGAAAAGTTCCCAGAATTCCAAACGTCACACAATCACAGAAGCTAACTGCGGCTGGCAAAACCACATCTCTGCTAGAGCATGAGGCAAATCATAGTCAGCTGTGGCACACAATTTGAAGCAGCCCCTTATCCCCACACCTGGGATTAAAATGAAAACACATTCTTACAACATTTCTGTGTTTTTTAAAGAAGGCAGTATTCCAGAATTATCACTGTCACCACATCCAAATTTTCTGTGAGTCCTGGGGATCTAAACTAAAGTACTAGTGTTTGCTCAACCTGCGCTTTTGCCCACTGAATCATCTCCCTGGCTGCTCAGCAACTTTTTGGGGGGCAGGGGCATTGAAACAGGGTCTCACTAAGTTGCTCTAGCTGGCCTTTAACTCAGGGATCTGCCTGCCTCTGCCTGCCAAGAGCTGAGATTAAAGGTGTTCAACCCTCCCCCTTTGTGCTCTAATTGGCCCTTACGCTTGAAGGTGGACAGCAGTGTACTGACTGAGCCCTCTCCCCACTTAGTTGTTTTGAGAGTGAGGCAGGATGGAGCAGGGAAGTAAGTGGACAAGTTTAAAAGCATGCCACTGGAGGTTATTGTTACTGTGGGCCTCTCATTCACTACAGGCAGGAGGACATACGTGCATGTCTTAAGAGGAGGCTGTCTGGGGGCTGGGACACAGACAGGTCAGAATGGGAGTAAGAGAGGAATCTTTCTCCAGTGGAAGAATTTGGATATTTGTGCCCCTATGGCCCAGGAGCAGATGGTGGTCAGATTTATCAGGGGACCTGGGAGACAGTCATGGGGTGGACACCTGGTGAGAACTGCCTAGATGTCTTTGCTGACTAGTTTTATGTCAACTCAACACAAGCTAAAGTCATCTGAAAGGAGGGAACTTAAATTGACAACATACCTCTTTAAGAACCAGCTGTAAGCAAGCCTGTGGGGCTGAGGCTGTAGTAACAGAAAGAAAAGAATAAAAAAATAAAAAAACCTCACACCGCTTCCTGATGCTCGGGTGTGGCATTATTGCTCATGATGCTCATGTGCAATGGTATTGTCCTTGAACTTGTAATGGAACATCTTAAGTCTGTGGAAAATACAGGAAATGGGGAAACACATTGCTCAGGGGTTCTGTGACCCCTATGGGGACATGCTCCCGAGATTCCCAAAGGAAGAAGAAAAAGCCAGCTGAGCTTGGAAACAACCCGACCTGCAGTGTCTGTACTGCTCATGTTGCCACAGGAAGAAAGAAACGCTTTGCTTCTGCTCTTAATCCAGCATTGCCAGGGTGTTGGGGGGGGGGGGGACGTGGCAGAGTGCTGTCCCCCTCCCCAGAAAAGAACCAGTGTCTTGCTTGGTATACGCTGGGCAAAGAGTACTTTGTGTCCTTGAGTGGAAGGTTAAAAGGCCATGCTGCTGGTTCAGGAGGCTGGTGTCTGCCTTTACTTTCAATGTTGCTTGGGGATCTGGCTTTGCTCTGTTTTGCCCTGGGGTTTTAGAGCCAACTGGAACTGCCTTTGACCTAGAAGAATTTAGAGAAACTGCTCAATGTAGCAAATCCCAATTTTAGCAATCTGGGATGTTTATTTTTGAAACAAGGTCTCATGTAGCTCAGGCTGGCCTCCCTGTAGCTCCCTCCCTGTAGCTGAGGAGGACACTGAACTTCCACCTCCTGCTTCTACCTCCAGAGTGATGAAATTACAGCTGGCACCACCATACCTGGCTTATACCGCGTAATGGATGGACCCGTGACTTAGGCAACACGCTTCCAACTGAACGCCATCTCCAGCCCCTTTCTCCCATACACCCGTGTCTTAGAGATGCTCAGGGTCAGCTCCCCTTTCAACAACAGCATTACCACCTCTGAAATGGGGCCATCAAATCCCTTGTGCCTCTCTCACTCAGAACTGAGGCCCTCCTGGTTGACCTAAACCTATGCATATCTCAGCTTACAGAAAGCCACAGAACGTACACTGGGGAGAGACTATGACCTCTTAGGCACAGGGACCAGGGTCCTGCTGTCATCTCTCGTCTGGCACCATGCATGATCTCCATGACTTCCAACCACCCCGAGTTCTACGTCTGACTACAGCAAATGGCTCCCTGAAGATTGCTTGGTCCTGAGTTGAGTTTAGTTTGTAGTCATGGCAAGGCCACTCTTCATGGAAGGCAGAGAGGCTCCAGTTAGGGACAGATGGCTCTGGGTTATAGCTCTCAGCTTGTGGAAAGTCGATACACTGACTGTATGTTAAGGAAATAGAAAGAATACCAGGTGGTGGGCACACCTTACCCAAAGTCCCCCAAGGGAACCGTTTTACACATATGAGTTCCCGCCTGTCCCCAGTAGGAGCATACAAATGGAGATGTCAGGCCGTAAATTGGCACACCGTCACTTAAGATAGTCATTTCTTTGCTGTGACCATGCTCAGCTAGCTGACTTTTTAGTCTGTGTGATTAGAAGACTCTTCCAAGGTCATTGTTGTTGATAA
The DNA here is from genome assembly GCF_907164565.1 of Psammomys obesus. Lineage (NCBI taxonomy): Eukaryota > Metazoa > Chordata > Mammalia > Rodentia > Muridae > Psammomys > Psammomys obesus. The sequence continues at coordinate 58,237,713 of NW_026585504.1, read as the reverse complement.
ATACCCCACCTGTGACTTACTAGTGTCATCCTGGGGCCTGTGACAGTCTTAAGCCAAGGACAGCAGCTGGGCCGAAAGAGATGTGGCTGATTTCTTCTCGACTCTTAGCTCACAAACTTAGCTTGTGAGTTATGCTGCATTAGCTTTGTCTGTGCTTCTTAAAGAATCGTCTTCTCTCTCAGCAAATGTGTGTGCTCCTTTTTAGAGCCTGGTGGAAGGAGCCTGTGGAAGGGCATGTCTGCCTGCTTCCCAGGAGGTGGACTCAGGGTCAGCTACCAGAGGCCTTGTCCCTCCTCCTGACATGGCTTCCCCTCTTCTTTGGGACTCTCTCTCTCTCTCTAAAAGCTACCATGGCTTGACAACTTACTTCCTCAGATCAGCTGGTTAGCAGACAGAGGGAAAGTAGAAGGCCTGGAGCAGGCTGAATGGAGTGACACAGGCATAAAGGGCCCCTAAAGAGAAAGACCTCTTTCTCTTTTGGTCAACTCAGCTGTGAAACAATCAAGACTGGTACCATGTCAGCCCCATTCATAAGAGGGAAACTGAGGCACTAGAAGGCAGGCTGCATCTTCTTTGACATACTTTGTGTTAGACTTTCTGTCATGAGGAGAGATTTATTTGAACTCAAGTTTCTGGGACTGTAGCCCATGGTCGCTGACTCCATGGTCACGAGCCTGTGGTGAGGCAGAGAGACCATTGAGTTATCAGGATCTTGTGACAGAGGAGGCTGCTCATTACATGGCAGCCAGGAAACAGAGAATGGAGGAGCCAGAGGTAAACACACCCCCTTTAGAGCTGAGGAGATGGCTCAGTTGCTGGTATACAAGCTGAGGGCATGACTTCAATACCCTAGGCCCACCTTAAAGAGCCAATCATGGTGCTGGCCACATGTAATCCTAGTGCTAGGGAGGCGGGTCTCTAGGGCTTACTAGCCAGCTAGTCTAGCCAAAGCTCCAGATTCATTCAGAGATCCTGTCTCAAGAAATAAGTGGAGAACCACCCAACATGGACCTCTGGCCTTCACATGCTCATGCATATGCCTGAACCTCTCTCTCTCTCTCTCTCTCTCTCTCCAAAATGACCTACTTCTTCAACCAGGTTCCAGTTCCCAATAATGTCATCAATTATGTATCTCTCCATGGGTTAATTCCTTGATGGTTCATTAATCTGTTGATGAAAAACAGAGTCCCCATGCTCCAATCACTTCCCAGGACACCCTCCACCCTGCCCCACAGCTAATAGGCAGGTTTTACACATATGCCTTGAGGGATTCCTCAGAGTTAAACTCACACATTCCTAGCCATGGCACAGGTAGGATTTGAACTCCAGGCAGTATCACTCCTGCCTCCATCTCACCCTGCTCAGAGAACGCAAGATTCTCAGCCCAGAAACATGCTCAGCGGCATGGGACAGACAGCTCATTTATAATGGAATCTGGCCCATAAAAGTTTAATGAGGAGCTTGTCTGATAAGATGCCTAGTCTTTGATCTTTGTGACTGCCAGCTGCTCTGTAAGAGATGCTTCCTGGCTTTGGCTTTGGGGAGCATTGATGGGGTCAGCTGGGGGCAGAAGCCAGCGGGGAGTGAAGGTGTCGTCCTGTAGAGACAGGGCTGCATGGGGAGGAGTGTGCTCCCAGCAGCTGCAGGGACAGGCTTCTGGCCAGGATGTCCTACAACATCAGGAAGTGACCCTCTGATTCCTCCCCTGTCCCATGGGATTCTGTTGGACACTCGCCACTCTGCAAGTGGATGGAGGCAGAACTGGGTAGGGCTGGGATGTGGATCCTACTGTATATCCTTGCTATATACAGGGGCTGGCTGATTAACCCTATAAGCCTCAGTTTCTCCTTCTGTAAAATAGGAATGTGTTTGTACCCTTGGAATGGTTAATATTGTCAATTTGACAGTAGAGTTACCTAGGGGGAAAAACCCTCTAGTCTGTGAGGGAGTTTCTGGGTTAGGCTAATCAAGATGAGAAGACCCACTCTCAGTGTGAGTGGCGTTCTTCCGTGGGCTGGGGCCCTGGGCTGAGAGGCTGGGCTTTTGGAGCACCAGCATTCATCTCTCTCTGCTTCCTGACTGGATGTGATGTGACCAGGTGCCTCATATACTTTCCCCATCATGATGGACTGTGAGAGCCCTCAATCTGTGAGCCAGAATAAACCCTTCCTTCCTTAGGTTGCGTCTGTCAGGCACTTTGTCACAGCAATGGGAAAGGAAGCTAACTCAGCACAGGTGGGGTTAATGTGAGGATAAGGTCAGTGAGTTATTACATATGCTGTATGCTATAGTTTGGGTCTAAATTAGAAGCTTCCCCCAAAAGCCCCTGTCCACGGCTTGGACCCTATCCTGTGGTGCTGTGGGAAGTGGTGGAACCTTTGAGGGGTGGAGCTTAGCGGGAGGAAGTTAGAGCATGGGTGGTATTGCTCTTAGAAGGGATATTGGAACCCTGGCCACCATGAGGGCAAGAAGTTGGCCCCACCACATCCTCCTTGTCTCCCTGTGATGTTCTCTGCCACCACAGGCCAAATCAGCAGGGCTTCACAACTGAGAGCCAAAACAAAACATTTTTTAGAGTGTGTGTGTGTGTGTGTGTGTGTGTGTGGCCAGAGGTCAGTTCCTGTATCACCATCTATTTTGTTTTTAAAACAAGATCTCTCTTACATGCTTAGAATTTACCAGTTTGGCTAAGCTGCCCCAAGAGTCCTATCTCTGTCTCAGAAACACTCGGATTACAATAGTACACCATCACACCCTGCTTTTAGTTCATTAAATGAATTCGGCGAATCGAACTCTGGTCTTCATTATTGAGTGGTAGAGACTTCACCAACTTAGCCATCTTCCCAGCCCAAACCTTCCTTCTTTCTGAGTTGGTTTAGCTCACATAATTGAAAAGCTGAGTAACACGAGTGTGGAACAGTTCATGGCGCTTGCACAGCCGTGCTCATTGAGTGCATACACACAGACATACACATCCTACAAGAGAGAAGAGATAGGAGGGAGGGAGGGAGGGACACATTGTAGAGTCACAGGCTGGAAGGATTGTGGGGTGTCTGGTTGGAAGGAAATGTGGACCCTAGCACAGGAAAGCTGGGATGGGCGCGTTCCTTCTCCTCCCCTCCTCCTCCCCTCCTCCTCTTTCTCCCCTCCCCCTTTTTTCCTTCCCTTCTCTTCCTCTTCTCCTCTTTCCCTCTTACTCCTCTCCTCCTACCTTCTTACTCCCTTCCTCCTCCTTTTCTTTCTCTTCCTCCCCATCCACCTCTGAGACTATTATCTACCTAGTCTCACCCATGGCTTTGCAGCATTAACTTTCTAGAAGATACCACTCAGCAGTGCTCAGCCAAGGGCGAATTCTACTGTAGCCCAAGACTGCACATCTCAGATGGTAACCATTGCCCAGGTCCCCTAGAGAGGCTCTCGTCTTGACAAGGCTCTCCTGGCCTTTTGGAAAGCCCAGCTGTGTTCCTGGCTCCACTGCTTATCTGAGAAAGTCTGAGGTTATCTCAAGCCCCTGTACCCCACCTCCCAGTCCCCCACCTCCCAGTCCCTCTCTGCCTGAAAGTCAAGCACTTTACTGTAAAATGACTCCCTGACTGCTAGCTCTTATCTTTGAACTTTTTTTTTTTTCTTTTCTGAGGCAAAATCTCATGTAGCCCAGGCCAGCATCCAATTCATCAAAGAAGCCAAGGATGGTTTTGGATGCCTGATCCTCCTACCTCCACCTCACAATGCTAGAACTGAAAGCATGTACTACTATACCACATCTGATTTATTCCATGCTAAGGAAGTAACCAGGTCTTCGTGAATGCTAAGCAAGCACTGTACCAACTGAGCTACAGCCCCAGGCCCTCCCTCTGGTCTTTTACACATCTGGAGCTGGCTGTGCAAAATAGCAGTGCTTTCCTGCCCTTTTAGCTTTGGGGGGAGCTGAGATAAAGAGTCTGTGGGCGTGACCAAAACCTCTGTTAAGTGCTGCAGCTGGATCTTTTAGAACCACTCTGTATGGCCTCTGTGGCCTCTGTTTTATGACCTCATTTCCCTACGCAAACATCAGTGTTTACTTAGTGAGATATCTGCCTTGGGTCCACTCCAAATACTGATTACTCTACCAGAGCTCTGCTGAGGGGTGACAGGGGCAAGCCAGAGCTCAGCTGCATCTGGTGAATGTGGGCTGCAGCAGGAGTCAGGAGCTGTCGGGTCCGATTTGCATACATGTGTGTCTGTCACAGAGGGAGTCCTCCAGACAGGACCAGTGCTAGCCAGTAGGGATACCAAGCAGCAGGTGTCATCCATGGCTCTGATGGGACACCTGGGCAACAGAGGAACAACTGCAGAGGCCTGGAATGCTTTCTAGTAGCTCATGTCATTTCTTCACTGCAGCCTCTCCATTCCCAGGGTCCTCACCCACTCAGCCAACCTCTGACCAGAGACTTAGATTCCTGTAGCCATCCTTCCTTCAAAATCTGGGCCTGCTAAACATCAAGGACAATCGGATTAGAAAAGCCTGGTGGAGACAGATCAGCCAGCATGACCAAGGACAAAGGCATGCCCATCGTGTACCCAGCCTAAGTGTTACAGGAATGGGTGTGAGCCACAGGGCTCCACTGACGAATCTGGGCTCTTGTGCTACGTGGCAATAAACATCTTATTTTCATATCTGTTGCTATGATAAAAATACTATGACGGAAGCAACTTGGGGGACAAAGGATTTATTAGGCTTACAATTCCAGTTTACAGTCCATTGCTGGAGGTCAGGGGAAGTCAAGGAGTCAGGAACTTGAAGCCACTGGTCACATTACAGCTGCAATCAGAAGAAGAGGCCAATGAATGCATGCAGCCTGTGCTTAGCTCACTCTCTCCACTCCTGGACAGGTCCGGATCCCCTGCCTAGGGAATGATGCCACCCACAGTAGGTGGATGTTCACACATCAGATGCTGTAATTCAGCCATTCCCCCAAAGACATGACCACAGAACAGCCCAATCTTGGTAATCCTTCACTGAAACTCTCCTCAGGTGATTCTATATTGTCAAGTTGACAATTAAAACCAACCACCACAGCTAGTGAGCTTCAAGAAAAGCCCCCAAAGCACTGGCCAGGAGCCACGTGACCTTTTGTAAGTCATTTACATAGCCCCTAACTCACGCACGTTTACATATTGTGGGCTTTTCTTGAGTACTTTGTATGAAGTCTGGGCAGCAAAGGGTTTCCAGTCTTTTCCTGCCTGGTGACTTCTTTTACATATTAATATTAACATGTTTTTTCCAGTCTCATGTAGCCCAGACTGACCTATGTAGTCAAAAATGACCTTGAACTCCTGGTGTTCCCACCCCCACCTCTGGAGTTCCGGTAAGGCATGGGGATGAGCCAGGACGTTGGGAGCCCATGTACCCCCACTCCCCTGCCTCCTAGGTCTGTCACTTCTCTGTTGTCTACAATTATGACTTCTTTGTCCCCATTTGTCACATACCCCTAACAGTGCTATTGACTTGGATGAGCATTTTATATATTATGGCTGCTCATCTCCCTAACAGTATATTGTTTAGTTTTGCTTTGTGGCTTTTTCTATAAATAACGCCATTGCAGGCATTTTCTTTGGGAACTTGGATTTGAAACTTGGATTCATACTTTATAGTCAATGTTTCATCTACTCTCCATTCCTTCATTCATTTGTTCATGTTTCTTAGTTCATTCATTCCTGCATCTCTGCAGCAGTCTGCATCTCCAGGCATCTGGGGTGCACTTGTGCCTCTCAGCAAGGCTGCTGGGGCACCCTTATCCTGTCCTCTGGGCTCCTTGTGTGGTGGGCTCCTGTTATTTACTCAGGGGTTGGAATTTCCGCATCACAGGGTTTTCACATTTTCACTCTCCAGGATGTTGCCAGATTTTTGCTAGGTGGTTTTGCCAACAGGAGCTCCCACCCACAGGGCTAAACAGATGAGCCACAGCAGGAGGGCACTGGCTGGGGAGAGAGCTCAGTCAGTGAGTATGATTCCCAGAACACACATTAAGAAGAAGGAGAGGAGGAAAAGCTGGGTGTGGTGCACATATGTAACCCCATACCGGGGAGTAGAAACAGGTGGATCTTGCTTCTTGAAACACGCTTCTTGGCAAGCGTGCCTCACTCAGTCTGTGAATTCCAGACCAGCCAGATACACTGTCTCAAAACACTAAGCTGGATAACGCCTGAAGAATAAGAGCTGAGGTTGTCCTCTGCCTTGCACACACACATACACACACACACTCTGTTTTTGAGACAGGATCTCACCTTGTAGCCTTGGCTAGCCTAGAACTCTCTATGTAGTCTAGGCTGGCCTTAGACTCAGAGCAATCCTCCTGCCTCTACCTCTGACTCCTGAGTGCTGAGATTAGAGGAATGGACCACACTATACTCAGCAATATTCAAGTTAAAAAAATAATTCATCCTTACCTGGGCATGGAATATAGTCCAGAGCAGAGGGATTGCTTAGGGCTCATGGAGCACTATATCCAGAAACATCGAAAACAAATAACAAACCTGCTGATGTCATTTCTGAAAGTGCAATTGCCCTAAATACATGTTTTTGAAAAATGCAATTTGTGGAACTTTTCAAGTAGATGCGTAGAAAATATAATGAGTAAGCTTGCCAATATCTAGTTTCCCATACAAAGCAAAACAAAATCCAACAAAATCCAAAGCAACAAGGGCCATCAGAAGGGAGGTGGAGTTCCTCCTGAGCTTTGATCGAACCTTCTGGGTGCTGGGAGGGCCTGGGCAGCTTACTAGGCCAGAACAGACACAGGCCCTGCCCATGCCAGCAGGGGGGGAGGAAGAGAGAGAGGCCATGCAGCAAGGTCCGGGCATCATGAATCCACTTCCCTCCCTGACAGGTCAGTGGGCTCTACTGGGGGCCAGAAAGAGAACATAAGACTTCATGCTGCCCGTGGCCCCTGCCTCCCAGAGGCTTAGCCACAGCACGAGGGCATAGGCTCCCGGCTTCTGTCATAGTATTGTGATCCTGGTGGGTGGCCCCCTCTTGGCCCAGAGGTGGGGCTGGAATACACAGGCCAGCAGTCCCCAGAGCCTAGGGCTTGGTGTGTCACACAGGGTGGTTTCTGCTATGGGGAATCAGTGACCGTGTAATCCCAGTGGCGGTGGGAAGGCACGTTCTGGAGCCCTGCAGGAAGGGAGGATGGAACACAGGGCTTAGACACCCTCCCCTCCCAGAGCACCCCAGCATGCTATGGAGGGGTTCCTATTGTCTTTGCCTGCCACAAAAGGTACACCTACCCAGACTTGGGTCATCTCCAGGAATAACATAGGAGCCCTGTGCTCTGAAAGTTTCGTAGTCACCAAGGTTACTGGGATGAGGAGGGTGGTGCTTCCTGCCCCTCAAGGGCTGGCCCCACCCCTGGGCAGGATCTTCACCAACCACAAGTTTGCACAAACCAGGGTCTGAAAGCGCTGGAAATGTATTCTTTCCTGGCTTTGGGGATAGAAAGTCACAGCACAGCCTCACCAGGCCAATAGCCAGAGACTCACTGCTCTGCCTCTTCTTGCCTCTGGTCCCCTGATGGTGGCTAGCGCATCCTCAGCTTAGGACCTCACTGTGGTCTCTGCCTTCAGGACACGTGGCACTCTCCATTTTGAGCCCTGTGTTCTTTCGCCTCTGAGGACCCTGTGATGACATTTAGGACTGGCCACTTGCATCATCTCAAACTTCACCTTTGTCATGTCTACCATATCTTTGTTGCACAGGTAGAGTTGATCACAGGTTCCAGGGGATTAGGATGTAGACAGGTGTTTCAGAAACGTCACCATCTTCCCTCCTGTTTTCTGCAAGTGTTTTTCCTCACCTCTGATCTGTAGGAATCACTGCTGATTGCTCTTTGCTCATGAAGAGACAGGCACAGAGAGGGCACAGTTTCCTCCCAAACATGCAGCTCAGAGTAAACTGAGCTGAGCTGAAACAGAACCTAGGTCTTTTGTTTTATGCCTGCTATTCTTACTGGTTATTCATCCATCCATTTCTTCATTTATCTGTTCCTCATCCATCTAGCCATCCATCCTCCATCTATCCATCCCTTCATACATACATACATACATACATACATCATCCGTTCATTTGACATACTAGCATGCCCTATCCTCATAGTGGGCATAGGCTTAGTACTTGGCAAGCAGACCTAGCTGGTGCCTGCTCCTGGGCATGTCCACCCACCAGGGAGATAGGACAAGTTTGAGCGTGCCACCACCTGCAGTTCCTTCCAAGGGAGCTCAGTCATCAGTTAATCTCAAAGTGGGAAAGCTCCATCTTCCACAACATCGACTCATGACCCAGAACTGGGGGCTTCTTGTGCAAGGGGCTTCTGGTGAGAGAAATGGGGTAGCTGAGAAGATGCAGATGGGAAGGCAGGAGCTGGGGGTCAGAGTTGTAGCCTGCCTACCTGCCTCCAAGGCCGCAGCTCGCCCCAGAATCCAGCCCAGGAAACATGTCGACTGACAGTCAAAAATGTCTGGTCTAACCGTTCCCCTCTTAACAGAGGTTCCAGACCAGGTTGGGGACCATCAGCTCCTGGTGTTTCAACTTACTGCCTGTGCTGGCCCCTCATAGCCATGCCAGTCTCTCTTTGGGTCTCAGCAGTTCTGTCTGTGAGATGGGACACAAGCTCCTGCTGGCTCTGGCCTCATGTTCCTGTCTCAGCTGCTCAGGGCTGGTCTTTCCCACTCTCTCCCTTCCCTTCCCTGGTGGGAGATCCAAGCCCACCCTGGTGCTCAGGCTGAGTCTGGGTGAGTCAGCACGCTGTTCACTTTCCCAGACAGGCATTACTGGGTGGGGCTCAGCGCCCCAACCCCACTCCCCCAGCTTCCTTTCCCTCCTCTCACTCCATTAGGAAGGAACACGTCCAATCCTGCCCCACGGATGTTCCACTGTACAGAGCCCATACCCTCCCTTCATTTCCCCATCTGTGAAAGCCTTGCTCACACTCCCAGCCTGCATCACCCTGATACCTCCCCTCCAGGAAGATATGGCTCCCGTCATTCTACTCCCCAGGGACCCATTACCAAGGGTCTGGGCATGCTAGTTCAGGCCCAGTCTTGGTGCTAGGGTGCACGTGGCCAGCCATGTGGGATTCTCATCACCTCAGCCTTTCCTTTTGTCTCCTGCCAGAACTCCTGTGCTGACATGTGAGAAGGGGGCATGAGCTGGGATGCGAGCGAGGAGGGTGCGCTGCGTGTCCTCCCCCTGCTGAGCACTTGTGTTCTCACGCTGTTAAATTTGAGAAGGGAGGTGCTGCCTGAGCACCTACTAATCGCCTGGCCCAGCCACTCTGCACAGTTCTCGAGCTTTGTCCATCTCTCTACACCTGCTCAGCCATCTACCCCGGCACCAGCCTGCAGGCCAGGAACATTCTACAGGGTGTGGTACCAGGCCACACAAGAGTGGCCGAGCTGAGAGTTAGACCCTTCTCTGTCTGTTTCAAAGTTCAAACTCTGCTTACATAAGTAGGAGCGGCCTCTTAAACACACCACCCCGGGGTCAGCTGGAGACCAGCTGAGTGATGCCTCAGAGGGCCCACCAGGCAGAGCCTCTGGGGAGAGTGCCAGTGAGATGGGAAGAGGAAGCTTATGTATTAGTGAACTGGAAAATGTCCAGTTTGACCTCACGAGGGCAGAGGCTGGCTTCCATTCCGACTTCCTGGTGAGACTTGGTGACTTTCTTATACATATGTGAGGGAGGGTTTACATGAGTACATGTGTGAGCGTGTGCGAGTGCCTATGCACACGTGCACATCGACACGTGGAAGCAAGAGGGTGGCATCAAGTGTCTTCCTCCATCCTTCTTCCTTATTCTTTGAACCTAGGGTCGTGCCATTAAACTAGACTGGCTAGCCTGTGAGCCCCAGAGACCCCAGGGCACAGCAAGCGCTGCCCACTGAGCCGTCCTCTCCTCATCCCACTTCTCCACTCCCATCTCTTTGTCTCGTGCCATTCCTGGTGTCTGTTTCAGGCACCCCAGCCTCCTGCAGCACAGGTGCACGTGAGCACACTCTCACACTCCCGGCCATGATCCAGTGGCTGACACAGCACACCCTTCTTGCTGCCTTCTCCTCCTGGTCCGACCCAGAGCTCTTCTGAGCCTGATCCACCAAGAGTTCAGAAGTGGATCACATGTGTCTCAATTTGAACCTCCCCCCTCCCGGGGCACCAGATCCAGCCCCATGCCCGCATTCTTCTAGCCTTTCAAATTGAGTCCTAATTTCAACATCCCCAGAAAAGCCTCCATGGCTGTTCATGCCCCCCAAGGCTCCAAGGTCCATATCCTATTGTTACAGGTCCAACCTGCCACTCATTTGGCACCAGGGAATAAAGACTTGTCCCCCAGGCCTTTAATCAAATCTGTTATTAGGGCATGGCCAATCACCCCCACTGTACCCTAGTAAATCTATTTGGGGTAGCTGTAATGGCTTCTCAGAGTGTCTTACCCCTAGCCACCAGCAGACTACAAGTCCACAATGGCCATTTGTTCTCTAATAGAATGGCACAGCCCCAGAGACTGGGAACACCGTCCAGGGCATCCAGGGTACAAGCTTGCCTCCAGCACACTCCTAGTTGCCTCCTAACTGTGGGCATGAGGCTAGTCATGACCCCTTCTCTGAGCCCATGCCCTCCTTAGGGCCACTTGTTGTATAGGAGTCAGTAGTGATGCGGTTTCCTTGATGGCCACCATGGCAAGGTGTCCAGTGTCATACGGAGCTTAGGGCTGAGAGAAGAAAGGCAGAAACTCCCTGCTTCTTTGGCAATGGAGGACTCTGGGAAAGGGAAGTAGTATTCTTCTTCCCTTATAGGGTGGCAACTACTCTCTGAAGACAGAGCCTGTTCTGTGTGGAGACACAGACACCACCTGTCACCTTCAGGCCTACTCTCCCCTAGTCATTCTCCTCCCCTTGCTGAGGGGCCCCCTGATTGAATGCATATTACCCTGACAATATTCAACCCTGTCTCCTGCCTCCTGCCTCAGAGGCCAGAGGGATCTGGGTCACCTCAGACAGCCAACCTGGGGCAACTGTGTTGTTTCAGCCTGCTATTAGACATCCATGTCATCAACTGACTGGCTTGGGTCCTCAGCTGTATCATGACCACATTGCAAGACCAATGTCAAGGAGGTCCCATTCCTGGGTTTGGGGCCACTTACAGCTGCCAATTTCTTGTTATGATCTCATTTCTGTTGCTGTGATGAAATACCCTGACAAAAGGCACCTTAGGAGGCAAGAGGTATATTGGGCTTCCAATTCCAGGTCACAGTCCATCACTTGGGGGAGGCCAGGCAAGAGCCTGAAGCAGCTAGTCACATCACAGCCACAGTCAAGGACAGAGACAGACTATGTCCATGCACCCTGACGTGTGCCCAGCCTGCTCTTTGCGTTATACAGCCCAGAGTCCCTGACGCGGGGAATGATGGTGTTGCCCACATGAACTAACAATCAAGATAATCTCCCGCAGGTGCTCCTCGAGGCCAACCTGATCTAGGTAGCCCTTCATTGAGAGGCTGTTCCTGGCTGGTTCCAGGTGTGTCGGATTAAAACTAAGCATCAGAGTCTCCAAACCCCAGCCTGGCACCCATTGCACACCAACCTCAACCTGCAATGTGCCCACCTCCCAAGACAGTCTCAGGCCAATACCTAGGAGCCATGCTATTGTTCTGCCTGAGTCTCCTCGTCCCCAAAGTGCCTGCCTGTGGCAGGAAAGTGAACGGCCACCCTGTCATAGTCACAGCCAGAGCTAGAGTGATGCATTTGGCCTAAAGTACATCAGCCAGCCCTGCTCTTCCTCCCTTGGGGACACACAGCAACCCCTTCAGAGAGCAAGGCCACGATCAAGCCCCATGGTCCTGCAGTTCCCAGTAGGAGAATCCGTTCCACAGCTGGCTTGAGTGTGACAGCAGCTGAAAGCAGCTTGTGACTTATGACATAGGCTCTCTTCCACCAGTGAGCTTGCCATCTGCTGGGAAAATGCCTCTGGGCACCTTTAGAGTGCCATTCCTGGTTAAGTGTGCATGTTCACAGGTGCCTGGATGAGCCGTTCTACTGGGCAGAACCCAGAGGCTCTGCTCTGGGAGACCAACTAAGACCCTCGTAGTGTTCTTTGGGGGGTATGAAATAAGTTTATGAAGGAGCTTCAGGAAGGGAGCTGCCCAGTGTCCAGGTTTCAGATATGAGAAGGGATCTGCATGAGAGAGAGAGGACGATGCAGAAAGGCATCTGGAGCTTTGGGCAAATTGCACATGGCTGGACAAGCTCACTGAGCTTGCATGGCCAAGGCCCTGGTATCACAGATGATAAAGAGTGACACAGTAGAATGTTTGCTTTTAGATGTGCCAACTGACCATCAAGTAGGGACATTTGTAAGGCCCAGACATGAGTGGATCTGGCCATCACCTGCCAGTCACACATTGTACTATGTTGTGAGTCAGGATAGTTTTCATGCACAGTTGGACACACTGAGTCTGGTTTTCTCAGTAGCCAATCACAATGGCACCCACACAGCATCCGGAGTGAGGATATGGTGCCTTCCCAAGCTCCACACTGTGCTCCTAGCTTAGGCCTGCTGTGGCTCGTGCACGATTTGGAGGTTCATTATCCTAGTCTCATTTCCTATTGGCTGTCATGGTACCCTGACAAAAAAGCAACTTAAGGGAGAAAGGGTTTGTTTTAGCTCATAAATTCCAGGTTCCTGTCCATTGTTGTGAGCAAGTCAAGGCAGAAACTTCAAACAGCTCACACCCATACTCAAAAGCGGGGAGAAATAAATACACATATGCTCACCTGATTGGCTTTTTTCCTTCCTCTGTTTAGCTCAGTCTCACCACTCTCACACAGTTTAGGACCCTGCCTAGGGAATGGTGCCACTCAGAGTAGACTTCATTTTTCTACACCAGTTAACTTATTAAGACAGCTCCCACCCCCACCCCTAAAAAAAGACAGTGCCAAACTGACAATTAAAACTAATCATCAGTCTCTGAGGACGAATTTTGGAGTAGGTGTCTCCAAACCCTAGAGACCCTAGGTCAGCAGGCCAAGGGTTCTAAAGTCTCATTAAATATAGAGCAGAGCCATAGCCTCCGAGGCATACAGACGTTGACTGCCAAGATGTTGAATGCTGAAAGCATTCAAGACGGGATTGTGAGTGAGAAGTGCCATCACATAAGGAAAGCTAGAACAATATTCTGTATTTTAGTTACAGCTCACCAGCTCGAACACCATTCTTGGGCTGTCGCAGTGACTGAGTTGGTAAAGTTTTTGCTTTGCAAGCATGACAACCAATCCCCAGAGCTGAGCATGATGGTGCGGTGTGTGATTGCTCCCAAACCTGGGCAGGCAGAGACAGGTGGATCACAAGTCACCAGCTAGCCAGCCTAGCCTCGTTAGGGTCCATCCAGGCCGGTGATAGACATGATTTAAAACGCAGGTTAAACAGTTAAAAAGCGAGATGGAGAGCATCTGAGAAACAGCAGCTGAGACTGACCTCTGTCCTTTATATACATGTGCACATGCGTGCTCGCACACACACACACACACACACACACACACCCCGCACACAGGAAGATTTATGTTGAATCCTGAACTTCTTCGCTGCTAATTCTGCATGAGTGATCTGACTCAAGCCAAACATCTGCCCTTACAGATCCGGCTTTTTGCTCAGTCGTTAGCAGTAAGCTCTTAGCACAGTCTGTGTACCGCCCATGCTCCTAGAATACATGCGTGTGCCCATGCATTGACATGCGCATGCACACAGGAGCAGGGCTGCAGGCCAAAGGTGGTCAGCTGAGCTCAGGCCGAGCAAACCCAAAGGGAAGATTTAGAGTTCCACTACCAGGGTTGCGGTGGTGGCTGAACCAGTATGCAGCCTTCCTTCTGTGGGTGTGCGCCAGCATATGGCACTCAGAGCACAATTTCCAAGTGTCATTCCTCAGGTGCCTTCCAGGCAGTGAGACCAGCAAGCCACTGTGCTCCAGGGGTCTGCCCGTCTCTACCTCCATCTCAGCATGGCTAGAACTACAAGCCCATATCAGCACTCCCAGGTTTTACTGTCATCTCTGGAATTGAACTCCGATCCTCAGGCTTGCAAGGCAGGCACTTTAACCACTAAGCCATCCTCAAACCTCCATGGAGCTTCTGGGTCCACTGGCTGATTCTTCCAGGGTCTGCCTCTGAGCTAGAGACGACTGAGGGAGGTTGGCATAGAAAATGAAAAGGACGGGCTTCTGGCAGGCTCTCTGTGAGTGCCTGCACATGCCAATGCTACTCCGGCGGTTTGGGGCTCTTCGCAGGGGACTCGTGTCCCACAGGTCTTCTTTCTGAGAGTATCACCTTTTGTCCCCACAGGCCTCCTACCCTGAGTGGCAGCCCGGTCATCTCAGATATCTCCTTGATCCGACTTTCCCCACACCCTGCGGGCCCTGGGGAATCTCCCTTCAGCGCCCACCATCCCTACGTGAGCCCTCATATGGAGCGCTACCTCCAGTCTGTGCACGGCAGCCCCACGCTCTCAATGATCTCTGCAGCCAGGGGCCTCAGCCCTGCTGATGGTAAGCAGTGTTGGGGCAGAGGCAGCGGACATTGGGTTGGATGCTGGCTCAGTGACTCTGTGGCTCTGTCCACACAGCCAGCCCATTTTCTATCATCTTACAATAACACGTAAGATTACGATTTCATCATTGGATGTATCTATTGATTAGAACAAAGCCCACGTGAGCTGGTCAGTTCCCCAAAGCACCACCTCTGTATATCATATTGGGGACCCAAACTTTCAACACATGAGCCACTGAGGGATATTTCATATCCAGACCGTAACAGCCACATCAAAGGCACAGACTTCTGCTTGCAACACACCAAAGGCTGCAGAAGCCAGTATTAAGTGAGGGCTCTTGTGTAGGAATAGCTCCTGAACTCAACATCAAAAGGGAGCAGAGCCAGCTAATCTCTGTTCCTGTCCCAGTGCTGGTCAACACAGATGGTCTCCCAACCCCCAGGAATCCCCTGGAGCTGCAGTTACAGGCAGCCGAGGCCCCAGTCTCCAGGGATAGACCAGTGACTTTGTGCCACCTCCAATGCCTAAGAGAGAAAGGGCCAGCCCACTGGTTGATTCAAAACAGAAGTGAGGAGTCATGGAATATAGTTACTCTCTCAGATTAGTGGCTGAGGTGATAGCCACTCATCTACAGCTAGTAAGATGAGATCAATCTTAGTAAGTATGAGATCAATCCTTCAGAACCCAAGTTAAAAAGAAAAGAAAAAAAGGCAAAAGAAGGAAGAGAGCAAGAGAGAGAAAAGAAACAAAAAGGAGGTCCAGTGACAGGCAACTGGAATCCCAGCAATGGGGAGGCAGAAACTGAGGTTCACTCACTAGCCAGGCTAGCCGAATCAGAGGTCCGGGCTCAGTGAGAGACCTTGTCTCAGAAGGACGATGGGGAGCAATTGAAGGAGACACCCGATGTTGCTGTCTGGCCTCCGTGTGAGCACGGGTAGCAATGGGTGGGCTAGGAGGTCAAGCATAGAGACCCCAACGCAGAGGTGAATTATCTGTCCTTCCTTAAACAGGAAATTCATTTCTTAGATTTTACTGATATATTTTTAGTTTATGTGTGCATTACATGCATGTTTGCATAGGTTCCTCCAGAGGCCAGAGAGAGAGAGAGTACCGGATTCCGTGGAGCTGGAGTTACAGGTAGTAGTGAGCCACCCAACCCGTGTGCTGGGATGTGAACTCAGGTTCTCTGTAACAGCAGTATGTGCTCTTAACTGCTGAGCCACCCTGTTGGACAGTAAATCCTGATGGTTTCTCTCTCCATCCTTTGGCCAGTAAACTCTGACCGTTGCTTTCTTACCTTCTGTGACAGTGGCCCACGAGCATCTGAAAGAGAGGGGACTGTTTGGTCTTGCTGCCCCAGCCACCAACCCTTCAGACTATTACCACCAGATGACCCTCATGGCCAGCCACCCCACCCCCTATGGGGACCTTCTAATGCAGAGTGGGGGTGCTGCTAGCGCACCCCATCTCCATGACTACCTCAATCCTGTGGATGGTGAGTAATGGAGGGTGTGGGACTATGGCACAGGTGACTGACTGCCACAGAAAACAGTCCATCAGTCCCTTTGGAGGCAAGAGACACCAAGAGAAGTCTACGCCGCCAGCCACAGGGACTGAGGCTGGGCGACCAAGAGCCCTGTTGTCATCATAAGGAACGGATGCACTTAGTTAACTCTGAGGAGAATGTGTAGTGGGAAGTACAGACACTTCCCAACACCAGGAATTGGCAAGCTGAGATGAAACAGGGCAAACAAAATAAAGATGGAGGCCCATGCCAGGGTGGTGGGATGCTATTTTGAGAGGAAGAGTTAGAGAGCTAAAGGCATCCCTCATTAGAGGTGCTGCAGATGCTGTTCAGGCCCAAAAATGAAGAGGCAAGGCCAGCATCTGGCTTGGGGAAGAGCCAGCCCAGCAGAGGATCAGCAGGTGCAAAGGGCCCGTGTTCCTGCTCAGCTCAGGAGACCGATGTAATTGGTAGAAACCAAGTAAAAGGCAGGAATGTTACTGAGGCCAGTGTTCTGGGCTGGGCTGTGACTGGTTGGGACTTGATCGCTGGAGTGAGATTGGGACTATGGAGTCAGTTGGGGGAGGATGTACAGAAAAGTAAAGACCTGGTGTACCACTTGAGAGCATCACATTCATGCTGATCTGAGAACTGAGCGGGGGCAAGCAGCAATAGACTCCACTGATGAGCCGTAGAGGAGTCGCATTAAGGGAGATTCCTCCAGCTCAGATGTGGGTGTGCAGGGAAAAAGGAGCGTACTACTTATGTTCCTCTTTGCTCTGACCAAGTATCTGACCCCTGACCCCCCTCGTAATAAAACCTGATGAAAGCAACTTAGGAAGGCAGGTTAACTGAGCCTCACATGTCAAGGAGATACAGTCCCTCACGGTAGGGATGGTATGGCGGCAGGGGTGTGAGGCAGCCAGTCACACCACATCTGTCGTGAAGAAGCAGAGACAGGCCAGCTTCTCCTCTGCATTCAGTCTGGGGCTCACATTCATGGTAGGTCGTTGCGCCTCAAACGTGATCTAGAAAATCCTCCGCATACATGTCTCCTAGATAATTCTATACCCTTCCAAGTTAACAGTTGTTGTAAACCATCCTAAAGAGTCAAGGGCAAGGCCAGGGTCTAGAGCACAAGTGATAGGATGGGCTGTCAGTGATGAAGACGGGACATATGCTGGGCTCTTTGCAGGGTGGAAGGCGTGGGGGAGGGTCTTGGATAGATGAAGTCATAAGTACACATCAGACACCATGCCCTTGCTTCTCACTAGAAGCCATCCTTGTGGCTGCTTTCACAGAATGCCATAGCCCCCTGACATGAGTCTTTGGGTTAGCATACAGCCTCTGCCAGTGGAAAGGAAATCAAAGCTCAATGATATTGCCACTCTCTAACTAGACCCCACTCCACCTGGCAACCCTAAAGCTGTCCAAGTATTCCTGGGATGCAGGCTAAGTAGAAGAGTGGGAAAGCACCACCAAGGACGCTCTTGGGCTGTTCACCTCCAGCCCTGCCGGGAGCAGTGTCTTCGTGCCACAGTGTTGCGTGGTGGGAGGAGACAGACCTGCAGAGAGGCCATCTGGTCCTGCAGGGCAGCAGGTTGGAAACGGGCTGTGACAGCTGTTGAGAGGCCACCGAGGCTGCAAGATGCAGGGTGGGCCTGTATCATCCAGGCCTCAGCTCACACCATACGTGCCGTTCCAGGGAGCCCTGCCACAGCCAGCCACTGTTGCCTCTCTACGTAGTGGCTTTGCTCCATTGACCTGCCTCTTCACAGGGTTAGGACTAAGTACCTCTTCTTCCAGAAGTCTGTCTAGATGTTGTCTGCCTCCTCTGCTCTGTCCTGCCTCTCTACTTGCTGGCATCCACTGGGTGCTCAATTAATGCTACTAGTACCCTTTTACCTCTTTCAAATCACTACCAGTATCCCTTTACCTCTCTTCAATCCACCATCCTCTCCAGGAGTCCATATCTTAGTTGTCTTCACCCCTGTCCATCTGATGCTTCCACCCAGGCCATAGGCCACTCTGGGCATCACGTCCTCATCATCTCCCTAGCCATCTTGTCCCTGAGTGTGCTAGTTATGGCTTGTCCCCTCTCTCCCTAGTGCTGTGGTTAACAGAATCATCAGGGTCACAGTCTGAGCTGTGATGGCAATAACAAGAGAGGCTCAGCAGCCTGTCCTCCATAGGCCAATTAAACAGATCAGGAATGGTGGAAAGCAGAGGAAGGAGAGTTATTCAGGGTGGCCAAGCTGAGAAGAGGAGCAAAGAGACTTATGTTTAGGTTTAAATGGGGGGCACGAGGTTTACATAGCTAAGCAGTCCTGGTCAAGGTGTGGTCTAGCCATCAAATCTTCCCTGCACAGTGCTCTGACAAGCCGTCAGAACTGTGTGAACTCTCTTTCTGAGAGGCAAGCTCACCCTCAGGCTAGCACCAGGTTTCAGCTCTTTCCTTCTTCCAGCTCTTTCCTTCTTCTTCTGAGTCTCCTGGGGAAATTCCAATTTTTTTGGAGTCTGTTGTCAGATAACCAATGAGACGGACACAGGGGTCTCTTTTGAATATCTTTCCTGCAGCCTCATTGCTGCCTCCCAGAACAGGTCCCCTGATGTTTCCTGCTCTGCCAGTCTGCCTGTCTGCTGTGCCTGAGGGTTTGGGGGCTGTGCAGCTCCAAAGGCATCATGGGTATCAAGTCCTGGGCACCTGAGGCACCAGTAAAACTCTAGGCATCCAACTCTAGCTGACCTGAATCCTTCACATAAGATAGTCAGCCCTGCCGCTGGACCAGGTGGCCCACAGCCTGTGAGGCCTGATGTGTCAGGAGTGGTCATCACAGGAGACCTGGGAGAGAAGACTGTAAACTGATTAGAGCAGGAGCAGGAGTGGGCGGGGGAGCTGCTGACAGCTGTGGGTGGCCTACAAGGGACTGGGGATAACTCTGCCCCCAGATCATCCAGCATTGGCTACATCTGGGGCCTGAGCATGTCTAAGAAACAGGAAGGGCTGGGCAGGAGGAGTTTGTAGCCTGGTGCAGCGCCCACCTCCAAGGGCAACCACCACTTGCTGGATAACTTACCACAGCCACCTCCACTCTCCACTTCTGTATTAAGATCAGCAGATTCCCAGACACCTGAGCAGGATTGGGGTGGCAGGTGGTGGCTGGGGAGGACTGGGGACAAATTTTATAGACAGCCAGCTACTTCTTTCTCTTGGTTTCTAATCTGTCCCAACCCATGAAAGCCAACCAATCCTTACTGATGTTCTAGTTCTCCTGTTTATGCTATTCCGAAGGGCGTTTCCAAGCAGATTTACTCGTTTTATTTTTCACTTTCCCTAGGTTGGAACCTAGGGCCTCACACATGCTAAGTGCTTACTCTCTAACACTCAGCTAGGCCCAGACTTTTCTTTCCTTCTTAAATTTTGTATTTTATCTTTGGGGTGTGTGTGTGTGTGTGAGTGAACATGCATGCCATGGTGCTCATAGGGGAATTGTTTTTCTCCTTACACCGTGTGGGACTGGGGAATGAAACTCAGGCTTGACAGCAAGCATTTTTAACTGATGAGCCATCTCAGATCTACCCCAGCCCCTTCCAAACCAGTGGAAGGCAAAGATTTAATCTTGGCTTCAGAATTTTTTTAAAAAACCATTTGGGGCATTTGCACTCAGCTTAGGTACCTGTGTGGATACTCAATCTGCTGTGCTTCTGGGAGATGCTAAATAAGGCTGAGCCCCTGCCCAGCCTGCCTCCAGGGCATCCCCCCTTCCTCCTTCTCCCCGTGTGAGCCCGGGAAGACCCTGCCAACTCCTGTACTTCCTGCAATCCACCCCCACAGGATACTTCAGTTTCCATGATGCTTCATGGGAAACTTAGATCTTTGTACCAAGTTTCTCTTTGCTCAATATTCTGACGGAAGAAATGGTGCATCACTCACTCAGTGGCTGTTTACTCAGCATGCCTCCTAGTCAGGTTTCTCTATGGCGTTGATAAAGCATGGATCGAAACCAACTTGTTGGAGAAAGGGTTTATTTCATTTTACAATGGCCAGCTCACAGTCCATCCCTGAAGGAAGCCAGGGTAGGAGCTCAAGGCAGGCTCCTGGCGGCAAGTACTGAAGCAGTTATGCTTCACTACCATGCTCCCCATGGCTTCCTCAGTTTGCTTTTTTATACGGCCCAGGACCACCTGCTGAGGGGCGGCACCACCCACAGCGGCCTGGGCCTTCCCACGTCAATCACCAACCAAGAAAATGCAGCCACAGACTTGCCTACAGCCAGGCTGGTGGAGACAATCTCTCAATTGAGGTTTCTTCTTCCCAGATGACTCCAGTTTGTGTCAGGTTCACACACACACACACACACACACACACACAAACTCACACACTAAGCTAACCATCACAGTATGGATCACATACCAGGCCAGGTTCTAGGCACTCTGCATGAAGCTGAATACCACATCAAGTCTTCCTCTGACCCCCAAATGCTCTCAGTGTCTAGCCAGGCATCAGGCTACCTTTTAGAAGCTGATAGCGGTCCTGGCCTGATCTGTCTTCTCACCGCCTCCTCACTCCTCACCCACCTTCTTGTCTTGAGACAAAGGCATCCAGCAGAGAAGAGAACATTCCAGAGGCTTTGTGTATCCAGCAGAGGCGTGGAGGCAGGATCTGCCGGACTGTGAGGCATCCTGGGCGGAAGGCTCAGCCCTCTCAGCTCTTTCTCCAGCTCTCCCATGGCTACAGCATGGTTTTACCTGAGTCAAGTGCCCACAGAACAGGGCATTTAACATCATAACTGATGTCACTGTGGGGGGTATATAGGTGGTTCTTCAGAAGGAACTCTTTTTAGAGAGGGACTCACGTAGTTAGGGCTGACCTTGAGCTCACTATGCACCTGAGGATGACCTTGGATTGCTGCTCCTCCTGCCTCTACTTCTCACCTGTTAAAATTACAGGCCTGTGTCATCATGCCAGTTTATGTGGTGCTGGGTACAGAACCCAGGGCTTCATACATGATAGACAAGTACTGTCCCATGTGGGCTATATCCCCATCCCTAGAATTTTCTGTTTCTTTTGTTTTGTTTTGTTTTGTTTTTGTTTTTGTTTTCCTGAAGGGGCGAACTTGATCATAAACTAAAGGGGATGTTTCTGTCTAAGAACCTGGATCTTCTGTGCACTCCACATGTGAGACACATTAGGTGGGTCAGAAAGAGAGCAAGATCTCTGACAGGCCCAGACACTGGTGCCACTGTCCTCCCTGGACCTGAACGAGGGCGTAAGGCTCTAGCGCAGGCTCACCTCTCCCTCATCGACCTTTCTTCTTTTGCCTGATTTTCAGCAGGGAGACCAGGAGCTAAGCCACTGAGAAGGCAAATCCACCATCACCCATTCCTCCGCTGGTGGCTCTGCAGAGAGCACAGAGCTCATCACGTGGCACTGGCCCCTAGCAAGGAACTATCCCACAGTAGGCAGTTGACACGGGCAGTGTAACCACAGGAGTGCAGCCCAGAGCCTTCCTCCCCCATCACTCTGAGAAGATTGAAATGTTCTGATTGAAGTACTGTCTGCCCACTGCCCTATAACTCCTCCCAGCTCTGTGTTCTATTGTCATATTGACACTAATGTGGCTGGGATGTCACCTCCATCCTGATGCTCATTCTTTATGCAGGCTCCGGATCCAGGGTGAGGAGGCTGAGAAACCGATGGCATTGATCTCACAGGAGAGATGCAGACATCGATGGGGCCTTGGGGAACTGATTCAGGCAGGAGTCCAGGCCCAACCTGGGACAGAGGGGAAACTGAGGCTGAGGAGAGCAACTGTGGGCTCCACAGGCTGCTAAGCACAGGCTGGGAAAGAGCTGGATAAGAGATGCCCTTTGAACTTACATTGACCAGGATGCAATCCTACTTCCCTGGTTGGGGAACACAAGCCCCACACCTTGGTGTTCTCTGCCCTTGTGACATAACTAAAATGGGACCACTGGTCTCTACCTAAGTCCTCAACTCTATGGCCTCACCATGGAGGTTCCCCCATGAGAAGGATGGGGGCTTGGGTCAGCGAAGTGCAGATGGTGTACTTGGCTGAATTCCTCAGAACACAATCTATGAGCGAGTCCCGAAAAGACCTGGGCCAGCCATAGTGGATTATGCCTGTAATCTCAGCACTTGGAAGGTGTAAGTGGAAGAATCAGGAGTTCAAGGCTGCCCTCTCTCTTCAAAAAGGAAAACATGGGATATGGTAAGGAAGATTTGGCCCTTTCATAAGAGTGTGGCCTTGAAAGCATGAGGACAGGAGTTCAAATCCCCAGAACCCATGTGGAAAGCGGGAGGGAACACCTGCACCTGTAACCCCAGCATTGGAGGGATGGAAGGTGGATGCAGGATTCCCTGGAAGCTTGCTGACTAGCTAGCCTAGCAGAACCAGTGGGCCCAGGCCAAAGAGTGACGTGTCCTGAAAAATATCAGTGGTCCATAGTCTCCCTGCACACTCGTGTATACGTACACATGCTCAAATAGGTGCCTGTAAACAAAAGGGAGGAAAGAGAAGAAGAGAAGAAAGGGAAAGGGAGGAGAGAAGAGGAGAGAACAAGAGAGGGGAGGGGAGAGGAGAGGAAAACTAACAAATGAGACAGAGTCAGAGATAGGAACAGGTTACATCAGGCATCTCCCGAGGTAGGACAGGCGAGCAGCTGGTCACTCGGTGGCCAGGGTTAGGACAGGCAGCAACCACAGATGAATGGCTGCTGTGAGTGCACCAGTCCCCAGACATAAATCACAGGAAAAGCACGGGAAATGAGTGCCAGGCTTTTCTTCCTATTTAGTGATTTATCAAGGGAAGAGGCGCGTTAATAAACACATCTCCCTCAAGGGCCAGGAATAACAGAGATGAATATGACTGTCAGTTTTGGCTTGCTTCCTCTTGTTAGGGGCACCCGAGAGGGTGGGAGTTATAGTGTTAGCAGCAAAATCTCTTTTTGAAAAATATATGACGATGTGCTGTGGTGATAGCTCAGTCAGGAAAGTGCTTGCCTTGCAAGCCTGGGGCCCTGACTTCCGTTCTAGGATCCCTGTGGGAAAAAAAGGGGTACGCTGGGGCATCCCGTAGGGAGGTGGACACAGGTGCATCCCTGGGACTTGGTGGCCACCCAGCCTAGCTTGCTTGGTGAGTTCTAGGCCAGCAAGAGGCCCTGTCTAAAAAAGAAGATGGACAGTTCCTGAGGAAGGACACCTGAGAATGTCTTCTGGCCTCTCTGTGTGTACCCAAACAAGCTCATAAACACACAAGCATGCATGCCAAAGACATGTATAAGTCTTCTCTGGTGGGTGCTAGATCCTCTGTGCCCCTTCAAGTTCCCCATTTTCCCCCATAGTTCATAGCAAAGAGTCTGTAGGAGGACCCCCTTTTGCACCTAGCTTTGAGATAAGGATCATCAAGATGGGGAACTGAGATACTCAGAGAATGCCCTGATGGAGGCCTGTGGGGGGTAGTGTTACAGCCCACTGCCCCAGGCTCAGTTATATTTTACTAGGCTTTGTCACAAACTGTAGACCCACTGTGCCCATCTGTACCACTTGAAGAAGCCCTGGGAATTAGCCATTTTACCCAGACATGTGGACAGGGTCATAGGTACCATTCTCAGAGCTCTGTATTACTTCACAACAAGCCTGTACAATATAGCATGCTGCCTTTATTAGAGGGAGGCTGGGGAAGGCTGTGTTTGCGCAGGACAAGGGCTGCTTACAGGGAGCATCTCTAGATACATACATAGATAGATATATAAGAAAGTTCAGAGTTCTCAGAGGGAGGTCAGTAAGGCAGGGAACCCATTGCTCCTCACAAGTATCTAGAAAAGCAAAGACACACTCCAGCATTCACCTTAATTTGCTACGGTCCAGGCCACCCATGCCCTGACTTAACATCTACGGCAGCCGCTAGCACTGCTAACATAAGGCCTCCAAGTGAGAGTACATATGTGTGCCCCAGCAGGCCTCTCCTCACTGCTCATCCTCTGCCTCTCTGGTCTCTCACAGTACCCTTCCCCGTAGTCTGGGGAGGCGATCAGAAGCCAGGCATCACACTCAGCACCTGGAGCAGCCACCCAGGCTTCTGCTCAGCAAGTTCCCTGCTAGGTGCAGGGGGTTCTGGCGTGACCTTCTCAAGGTGCAGGGGTTTCTGGTGTGATCCCAGCCACGGCAGAGCTCATGACCCTGTGGCTCTTCTCATTCTCCTCCCTGTGATGAAAATGGACCTACCACCACAACACTGGCATAGAGAAACCATGAACACTCATGATGTGGGTAGAAGACCCGTGGTACTAACATGCCTTCTGTTGCCGTCTCACAGCGTCACGGTTCTCTAGCCCACGTGTGACCCCTCGCCTGAGCCGCAAGCGGGCTCTGTCCATCTCCCCGCTCTCAGATGCTAGCCTCGACCTGCAGCGCATGATCCGGACCTCTCCCAACTCACTGGTAGCTTACATCAACAACTCAAGGAGCAGCTCAGCAGCCAGTGGCTCCTACGGGCACCTGTCGGCCGGTGCACTCAGGTGAGCCCCAATAGCAAGCAAGGCCCCTACAGCTAGAAGCTGGGCGAGGGCCACATGGCAGAGTCTGGTCTTACAGGTCTAGCTTTATACTGGAAAGAGATAGAACTTAATGTTACTGCCCCAACGCACTAGCAACTATATTGATAATTCAAAAGCAATAGTGAGGCTGGGGGTGTGGCTCTTTGGTAGCGTCCTTGGCTAGCATGCACAAGGCCTTGGGTTCCATTCCCAACACTGTATCAAACCAGGCATGGTGACACATGCCAGTAATAGTAGCACTCAGGAGACAGCGGCAGGAGAAGCAGAAGTTCAGAGCCATTGGCTACGTTGCCAGTTTGAGGACAGCCTGGGCAAAATGAGATGCTGTCTGAAAAGAACAACAAAGCAATAGTGACATAGGGCATTCACACCACACTGGAGTACATCCTCACATAATAAACCTGGCACCAGGCATCATGACAGCAGAGGTGGCCGGGGTCAGAAGTAACCTTGTTAGGAGCTGGGCAGATGACATAGTGGGTAAAAAACTAGCCACACTAAAGCCCTGAGTTTGAATCCTCAGAATCCACGTCAAGGGCCAGGCACATAGCACAAGTATCCAGGGCTCAGCACTCCTGTAGAGAGTCCTTGCAAGTTCATGGACGGCCAGCCTGTAACATGCTGCTACATATTACTGTTACATATTACATGTTACTGATCCTCGAAGTTGTCTCTGCCTTCCATATGTATACCAAGCCATGTTCCGTTACCTGCATTTAAAAAATGCTTAAAAATGCTACACATCTACACACATGCACACAATTATTAATGAGGGGGCTTTTCTAGTATGTCACTAGTATGACAGAGGGTATAGTTGACTAACAGGAAAGGCCACACCAGATGTGACACTGATGTGGTCCATGCCCTAAACACATCTCGAGGGTTGATAACAGGTCTCTCTGTTGTCATCAAGGCTGTTACCCCTTTCCATTCTGTGCTTCACTAGACCTTCCTGAGGACTCAGATCCCAACCAGCATGCATAAAACATGTACCAGTCCTGGCCCTGTCACTTGGGAGAGGGCTGGATACAGGTGCTTATGGTAGTTTACATAACATAGTTTGCATAACAGTTTCTCTCACACTGAGCTAAGCCCACATTGAGAAATTTGAGGCTGCTGGGGCTGGCTAGGTGGCTCAGCTATTATGAGCATTTGCTGCTCTTCCAGAGGACCAGATTTGGTTCCCAGCAGCCACACTGGGCACCTCATAATCACCTGTAACTTCAGCTCCAGGGGATCCAGTGCCTACTTCTGGTCTGTGAGGCTGCCTACACACGCTTGACATATACACACATAGCTGTAGCCATATAAATAAAAAATTTAAAAATGGATATTAATGAGGCTGACATAGCTCTGAGTTCCCCTTAAAACACTGAGGCTTCGTCATCGTTTGCAGATTATGGGGTGGCCTGGACCCTCTGTCTCCAGGAGCATACCCTCGGTACTATGGACAGGAGCCTGTACGTAGGGCCTCCTCATGGCAGCAGTTCGCACCAAAGAGATGCTGGGGGAGCAAGGAGGAAACCATATCTCTGGTGTCATAGCCTCAGAGGCCACCAGCGTCGATTCCCTCATCTCTTTGCCAGGAAAAAGTGGCTCACGGGCAAGTGTGTGACAGCTTGTAAGTGCAGCAGAAGCTAAAGAAGAAAGGGAATGGTGTGACCTGGACGGCTCTGTACCAATGAGGGAACACAGGGTCCAAGGCCAAGTGAATTCAAATAGACTGCAGTGCTTTGTGGGTACATCTCAGGTGTCAGAGCAGAGAAATAGCCAGGTCTGGGGCCAGCCTGCCTGGGGTCCAGGTTGCAGTCAAGGAGCTAGATGTGGGCTGTAAGGCTAAGCAAGAACAAGCCGTGGTCACGATGTGATTAGCAATGTGCCATTTTGAGCCTCAGAATACAGTTCTCTCTTCCCAGGAACTGTCGTTTTGACGGTGAATGTCCCCTCCTGCCCCCCCATCCTCTTCTGTTCTCCATTGCAGCCCAGCTTTCACTTTCCCCCACCCCATCAATCCTGTGGCCTACCAACAGATTCTGAGCCAGCAAAGGGGCCTGGGCTCAGCCTTTGGACACACACCACCCCTGATCCAGCCCTCACCCACCTTCCTGGCCCAGCAGCCCATGGCTCTTACCTCCATCAGCACCATGCCTACCCAGCTCAGCAGCAATAGCAGCGATTGTCTAAACGATGCCAACCAGGTAGGTGGCTGCAGGGGGGTGGGCCATCGCTCCTCACCCAGCCCCCATGCACAGGTCACGCTAGGAGCTGGCAGAGACCTCTGCACTGTAGCCTGGCTAGTTGATTGCTTTTAGGGCAGAGGCCACGTGATGGGAAGAGCCTTAAACTGGGCCAGAAGCTCTGGCCTGGGCCCATGGTAAGCCCCCCAGTCACTCAATTCTGTCTCCTGTCCAAAAGAAGCATGAAGGGATGAATAAACCCTTTAATGTCGAGACCCTGTGCCACACAAGGACACTTCATGCCTCAAGCAAAACAAGGTGTCTGGGCTCCACTGCCTCAGCAAGCCCTGGTTGGAGGGCCAGTCTCCCAGACTCAGTTTTTGTTGTTTCAAAATGCAGAAGAGTGTTGGCACTAGTTTTCAAACTCTATTTTATTTTGGTTTCTTATCCCTCTTCCTCCCTTCTCCACCTCAGTCCCTTCCAACACCCCAACACCAGGCAGGAGATAAAGAAAGTTAGTGGGGAAAGGGGGCAGGGTTCTCTTTGGCTACTTCCTGTTGGTTAGGGTCATTGGGTTCCTTGGGGGCAAGTCCAATCTTCGTTTCAGGGTACCTCCAACTTCTCGTCAGACTGCATCAACAGCACCCAGCAGCAGCAGCGGTGAGCAGCAGCCTTCTTCCCTGGGGCGCTCCAACACTCTCTGGGCTCTGGCATTTATCCCCTCTTCAGAGTCCTCAGAATTATTTGCCAGCTTTCTGCAGCTGGCAGAGAGCCCCTCTCAGAGCCTGCACAAGGCAGATAGTTTGCTGCTGTGAACAACCTCAATCAGCCCCATATCCCACACCTGGAATCAAAACAAAAACCTTTTTACAATAACATAACTGAGTTTTTAAAGACACCAAAACTTCCACTACAGAAGGGAGGAAAAGCTAAAAAGATAAGCCAGGAGTTGAAGAGCTTGTTTTGCAAGCATGAGGAACCTGAGTTCAATCCCCAGTATCCATGTTCAAAAAGCCAGGCATTGTGGGGCAGCTGTAGTGTATGCCCTTAATCCCAGCACTCAGGAGACAGAGAGGTAGAGCGATTCATTTTCTTTTGTTGTTGTTTTGTTTTGTTTTTCAAGAGAGGGTTTCTCTGTGTAGCCTTAGCTGTCCTGGGCCTTGTAGACCAGGGTGGCTTTGAACTCACAGAGATCCACCGAACCAGGGCAGTTTCTGAGTTTGAGGCCAGCTGTTCTACATAATGAGTTCCAGGGCAGCCGTGGCTGCACAGAAAATCACTGTGTCAAAATATGCATATGTATGTGTAAATAAAGCCAGGCCTCGTGATGGATACTTGTAAGCCTAGCTCTAGAGAGGGGGGGACAAGCGGCTCTGGGGCTTACTGGCCAGCTAGCCCTCAAAAAGATAAGGTGGGCGGTGACTAAGGAACACACTTGAGAATAACCTCTGATCTCCGCATACATGTGTGCAGGGGCACACAAATATACAGCACATTGCATATGTACTGTATACAGATTAACATGTACGTATATGTGTATACATACACACAAATCCAGGGCTATCCCAGATGGTCTACGGGTAAACTCCAGAGCCACAGCCCAGATAGAATTTTGGGGGTCCTCTGCCTTGTGCCTACATGACAGACTGTCCTCTGCCTCCTCCCTCAGAACAAGCCGAGCAGCGAGTCAGCTGTGAGCAGCACCGTGAACCCAATCACCATTCATAAGCGTAGCAAGGTCAAGACTGAGGCCGAGGGCCTGCGGCCAGCCTCCCCACTAGGACTGACGCAGGTAAACCTCCTGCCTGCTGCCACTGTCCTCATGCTAGGACCAGATTGGATCTCCTGGTCTGGCTGCTGGGCACCTAATGGTGACTGGATGGGGAATTGGGGAGGAGTGGGTGGATGGATGGATGGATGGATGGATGGATGGATGGATGGATGGATAATGGAAGGGGTAATGCAGATGGCCATCTGCAGAACGTAGAAAGTCAGTGTGGGTGGGCTCACAGAGCTGTGATCCTGATCACCCTGCACCTATATCATTTTTATCAAATATAAATGAATGAATGAATGAATGAATGAATGTCCCATACTTCCACCTTACTACATCTGCTATGACAGAACTAATGAATAAATACATACAGTTTCTTCCCTTCCACCTTGCTTCAGGCTGCTATTACCCCCACATACTCACAGCCTCAGCCTTGAGACTGAGCTGCTCAAGTACCCTAAGTGCATCTGGTCTTCAAGGCTGCCCCCTCTCCTGGAGCTCACTGCTCACACAGTATCCTTTACTCTGGGTGCTCCTGGGTAAGGGGACTTGCAGGCCCTTGGATGCCCACTGCTTGGTCACTTCAATTGGGGGGAAGGACACTTCCTGGTGGGGAGAGAGGATGGGCCAGCTGTGGCATGCAGCCAGCTTGAGTGTGCCCAGACTCTACAGAGAGCCCTTCGCCCTGCTACTTGCTCTGCTCCCTAGGAGGACACACAGGCTACTCTTGGAGCAGGGGCCTGCCATGTGAAAGGCTGAGCATCTGCTGACCTTGGCTTCAAGCCTCCTAGCCCTAAGCCATCACAGTGGCAGAGTCTTCCTGTTATCCCAGAGTTCGCAGTCAACAAGGATGCTCAGGGCCGCCCTCCAGTCCCTGGCTTCCAGCATCTGCTGGCCCATTCTTTATCAAGACTGTAAACCATCAGGCATGCTCTAGGCACTTAATTTTCATGAAATATAGGGTCCTCTTATTGTCAGGCAAACAGAGGGGTTGGTGACAAATTCTTCTCCCCTCACTGACACCAGCGCCAGTCTGAACATGATGCATAGTTTCCACGAGGCTGCCCGTCATGGGGAGGGGGTGTGTGTTGAAATTGATGAGGACAGCAACAACCAGGGAAGATAAACATGCAGGAATGTTGAGGACAGGGAGGGACCCCAGGATGGTTGTTTGCCAAGCACCTTGGAGTCTCATTCACCATCCGTGGGTGAGGCCTCATTACTGCCCTACACGCAGAGGCCTTTCTGCCCAGCGCCAAAGCCTTTAAAAAACAAAAACTGTTCACAAGGAGCAGAAAGACGATTCAGTCAGTAAAGTGCTAGCCACACAAGCCTGAGGGCCTGAGTTTGAATCCTGAGCATCCATGTGAAATAGCTGGGCACAGTGACATGTGCCTATAATCTCAGTGCTGGGGAGGCAGTCGCAGGTGGCTCCCTGGGGCTTGCTGCTCAGCCAGTCTAGCTGCATCAGCAAGCTCTGAGTTCAGTGAGACCCTGTCTCAATAAAACAGAGTGGGCAGTGACTGAGGAATGACAGCTGAGGCACTTGCTGTCTAGCTTTCAATTCATTCACAACGATGTCCCTGAAAACACACACACACACACACACACACACACACACACACAGTTATTATACAGAGCTACATAAAGTTTCATGTAAGCGTGTAAGGTCTTTCAAGCATTCTCCCCATACCCTGGCTCCCTCTGCCTTCTCACTAGTCCCCCACCTCCACCTTTATTCCCCTTGACAGCTTTGCTCCTACTCTTATGTCATCTGTACAGATAGGATTCTTTTTATCTATAAAGTCAAGGACTCAGAAGTGAGAGAAAGAATCTAGTATTTGTCTTTCTGAGATTGGTTAACAAAGTTCCTTCCTGTGATTATTTTGTTGCATTCATCCAACAGGATAGCAAGGGCAGGGGAACTAAAGTCAGGAGGACAGGCAGTCCACTTTCCCTTGTCTAGCATTGTGCTTAGAGTTTCAGTACGCACAGCTGATACAACCAGGGGGTAAGTGTGATACAAATAGGAAGGGAAAGGGCTAGAGCACCCTTAATATGCAGATAACATATCGTGTACGTCATGGATGAGGCCATAAAGACCCCACTAACAAACTCTCAGAGTTGATGAACACTTGTAGCAAAAATGGCAGGATACAAAATGAACACACAGAAATCAGTAGCCTTCCCGTGTACCAGCAACATGCAGAGAAAGAAACCGTAAAACATTGGGCGTGGTGGTTACATTGCTGGAATCCCAGCACTCTGGAGGTGGAGACAGGAGTACTGGGAATTTCACACCAGCCTTGACAGCATAGTGTGTGCAAGACTTGAGATATGTGAATCCCTATCACAAATAAATGAAGGGATGGGAGCACAGGAAGACAGTCTGTTCACAGTCACTGCAGAGGGCTTTTCCTTGCAGAGTCAGGCTCCGTGTCACTCCATGTTTGGTTCACTGCAAGGGCTTGCCTCTCTTTGGCAGAAAAGATAGAGTAGTAATTTTGTTCTCTGCTGAAGCCCTCAAATTGCAGACTGGGAGGATTCCTGCCTTGGCCTTGGAGTGGCCCACAGCTGGGCCTGCTGCTCTGAAAGGAGCAGAGCCTGTAGTAGAGGAGGAGTGAACGTATTCCCAGATGTTCTTCTGTTACGCTGTGGCCATGAGGAGTCTCTGCAGTCTCCTCTCAGCAGCCCCTGGCGGCTAGATCCCCGGAAGTGAGGCATCTTCCTGACTGGCCTGCTCAGTGCAGTCAGAGAGCTTGCTCACCTCAACATAGTGACAGCATTGCCCTCTGCAGAGCAAGGGCGTTTGTTGAGAAGGTGCCCGATGGTGACCAGGAGTTCCTTTTGGAAGAGGTTGTAGCCCCAGCACAGAGTCAGAGAGGGCCTGCGTTTGTGGCCCACCCTGGGAAATCCTGCTCTTCTGAGATGAGCTCTCTGTCACTAAGTGACCATGTCACAGGACATCCAGTTCTTAACCTGCAACAGTTTGTCAGCACTGCGCTTGCTTCCCGGAGGCTTTTCTTGTGTTTTATTTATTTATTTTTGTTTGTTTTGTTTTGCAGTATGGGAAATTAGACCTGAGATCTTGTGTGTTAGGCCAACATTCTTGATTTAAAGCTACAACCCAGGAGCTCTTTTGGAGAGTTGGGATACATTCCTGTTTTTAAGAATAAGTTGAACATGGCCAGGTGGTGCATGCATGCCTTTAATCTCAGCATTCCACTCAGAGGCAGACAAATCTCTGAGTGCAAGGTCAGCCTGGTCTACAGAATGAGTTCCAGGACAGCCAGGGCTACTCAGAGAAAACAACAACAAAAAAAAGTAAACCGTAATGCAAATCTATGTAACATTGCTTCTGGCCTTGGGTTGCCTCCCAGAATGCCTGGCAGACCCAAGGAACTGGATTGTCATCAACAGACTTCATGGGCCCTCTCTGGACCTTGCCTCTCAGCCTGGGGTACCTCTACCTGTCCTTAGCCACCATTCCAGGCAGGTCCTCTGCAACCTGAGTCTTTCTTTAGGCTTCATAACCCAAATTGTGGTCAAAAGAATGTTCCGTTTCCATGTTATTGCTGTGATAAGACACTGACCAAAAGCCTGTAGGAGAGAACAGGATCCGTTAGCTTACACTTCTAGGACAAGGTCAGGAACATGAAGCAGGACAAGGTCAGGAACATGAAGCGGTAGTCACAGAAGAGTGGTGTTTGCTAGTTTGTCCTCAGCTAGCTTTCAGCTTAAGACCACCTGCCTTAGGCATGGTGCCACCCACAGGTCCCACCACACCAATTAACAATCAAGACAACTGCCCACAGACCCATCTGATCTAGTCAGTACCTCAACTGAGGCTCCCCTTTCAGGTGACAGTTAAAGCTAACCAGAAAGGAGACACAAGTACAGATCTAGGCTACTCCAGACTCCGTATGTGCTGTGGAAAGGAGAATCCATGCCTCCCCGAGCCTCAGTTTCCCCAGCTGTGGTACAAGAATGAAGAATCCGAGTTTAGGACTGTGGCAGGGAAAGGTGCCTGACAGTGTCTGGGGTCTGCATTCTCTCTGTAGAGTGCTTGAGAGTTGGTGGTGCTGTCATGATGTGAGTGGAGTGCACTTAACACTTAACAATGTTTCCATCTGCAGGGATTGTGGGGCTCACCTGGGACACCCATAGTGGAAACCAAAACACTAAGTAGAAGTCAGGGCCGTCCTTTCTCCTATTCACGTGTAAATCAGGAGGTGGGGCAGAGATGTTCTGGTCAGAATCTCTTCCTGATGGCCAAAGAACAGGAAGGGCCCAGGATAGTTGCCTGCCTCAAGTGTTTTCCTCAGCCTGAGCTGAGGAAATCAAGAAAGGCTGATGAGTGTGAGTCTGTGTGCATATGTTGTGTGTATACACATGGATGCATGCATTGTATATGTGCGTGTGTGCGTGTGTGTGTGTGTGTGTGTGTGTGTGTGTGTGCACGCACGTGGTGTATGTGCAAATGTGCGTCCACACCTGTGCTAGCCTAGAGTCCTTGGTATAACCCCTTGAGTTTAATGTCACCCTCTCCTCAGGACCAGGGAAGCAAGCATGGCTCATATGGATGTGCTCTTCCCTTCTCCCAGGAGCAGCTGGCTGATCTCAAGGAAGACCTGGACAGGGATGACTGTAAGCAGGAGACCGAGGTGGTCATCTATGAGACCAACTGCCACTGGGCAGACTGCACAAAGGAGTATGACACGCAGGAGCAGCTAGTGCACGTAAGCCTTCGTTCCCAGTTCCTGCCCAACCACAATGGTCCTAGAGCCTTCCAAGGCCTGTGCTTCAAAGGGGTGGGAGGTGGAGCCCCATCACTGGCAAGTGGGAGGCATGGGGGCCAGGTGCCTCTGAGCCCCCTCACCTCATCCCAAACACATACATAGCACATGAAAGTCCAAGAAAATAGGGAAGTATGAGAATAAGGAAAAGGAATGATGAAGAGGAGCCCCCTACACCCACTAGGGGCGGTGTGGAGTGAAAGTGACTGCTCTGAACGCTTGTGAATTTCCTTCTGGGACTGGCTCAAGCAAAAGAACAGAAGTGACAATGTAAACAGATGTTCCATGGCTGGGGAGACAGCTCAGTCAGCAAAGTGCTTGGAAGGCCCGGTTTCAGCACCCAAGAACCCTTTTAAAAAGTTCTGGGCATGCGGTCAGATGCCTTTAACCCTAGCACTGATGAGAAGGCCACACAAGAGGCACATGCGTGCCTGGGGTTCTCCCAACTAACCCAGCCTGCCTGCTGAGTTCCAGGCCAGTGAGAGTCTCTCCCTGGAAAACCAAGGTGGAAATACCTAGCAGACAGAATCCTTTAGCCAGCTAGAGTCCTGTCTTGACCTAGGAAGGACTGCGTTAGCGATATCTCTTTTTACCTGGCTGTAGAAAGAGGAGGCTGTTCTACAAACGAGGCCCCGTCTTTGCCTAGCAGTGCCGCTCTGCTCTCTGGGAAGATGAATGGCGAGCCAGAGCCCCTGTCCATTATTAACAATTTGTCGCTAAGTAAACCAATAAGAAAAAAATGAAAGGCATAGTCAGGGAGCATTTTTCTCATTTGAAAGGCTTTATGAATGGAGAGGGAGGCTGAGAGGAGAAGATTTTTCTGGAAGTTCAAAGGGCTGCTGCCTTGCTTGCTCCCATGGTGGTGCTATCGACGCACAACAGTTGGGCATGCTACATAGGGCATCAGGCCAGCGGCTTTTCATCTTCTACGACAAGGTGCTGCCAGGGCCTGCCACTCAGTTCCTGGACAGCTGTGCAGATTGTAAATGTCTTTTCTGGGAGAGACAACAGCATGGGAGTTTACATTTCCCAGGAGTACCCTGTAAAAGCACAAAGAAGCAGAAGTCAGGCGGTGGCCTTGCTGTGTCCTTGGGTGACCCCACCTCTCTCATCTAGGCCATTTAGTCCCGGGGTCAGCCTGGCACCATGCCTAGAGCCCCAGCTGAGGATCAGGATCTAGTTGTAGCCCCTCCTCAAAAACAGAGCTGAGGAAGCTCTGTCTTTACTGCTAGGACACTTCCTTTATAACCCTCTAAAGTCAGAGTTTCAGTATGTCTGCCTCTCTGCATACTTAGTCAGTGCCTGGTGCTGATCCGTCAGGAACATCTCCATACTCACCACATTGCAGTCACCCCGAGGAAACAGATGAAGGAGTGCATGCTGCTGCCCCATGTCTTCTAGCGTTTATACAGTCCAGGATCCTGTAAAGGAATGGAGTAACCAGTAGGCAGGTCTTCATGCCTCAACACTGACACACTAGCATCCTGCAGGCCTGCCCGGGAGCCTCTCTCTCAGTGGATTCTAGACTCTGCCAGGTTGACAGTTAATGCTGTCCTGGTTGCTGTGTAACACAAGCGAGCTCGTAGGTGGGTCCTGCTGCTGAAGTTCCCAGCTGACAGAGTACCTCCCCGGTTCACAGGGCTACACAGGAAGTTGATTTATTTTCATTACAGACTCCCTGTGAGATTTCCAGAAAATATCTAGGAGAGGAATAAGGCATGTTCAAGGCCATCTATGCTCAAGGCTAAACATAGTTTGTTGCTATTTTAACATTTTCATTTGAAAGTATTTTCTCCAAACCAGCTGCCTTCACAGCAAATGCTAATTGTGTTAGAATTCCTGATTATCACACAGTGAGAGGCTCCTCTCCCTGCCCTGTCCCTATTATTTCCTTGTATTTCTACCCTGCCCTGCAAAGTCAGAGGAATGAGTGGAGTTATTAGTTATGTCTGAGTAGGTGTAACCAACTAATAGAGCCAGTTTATGCAAGGGAGTGGAAGTGGGGGAGAGGTACTTTGGCTCACAGTTTCAGAAAGTTCAGTCCTTGGTCACTTGGCTCTTGGTGGAGCAGAGCTATTTACCTAGTGGCAGAGTAGCTACTGTAGCGATCCAGGTGAGGGTTCTGTGTGTCCTAGGTAGAGGCTTCGGGATGGGACGGTGGTCCACGGTGGTCTGTGGGATGAGGGGCTCTGCACACAGGATGGTCCCAACTGAGTAGAAAATGAGCAGTGCTCTACAGCCCAGGGAGGTTGTTGTTTTTAAACAAAATCCCAAAGGTTCGATTTTACCAACAAAGACTCAGGAGTGAAAGCCTACTGTCTCAGAGAGGCACAGAAAGCACCCAGCTGACATTTCTCCTCAGCCAATGTACCAAAAGGAAAAAGCCCCATCTTCTCCATGCTGTCTTTAAAAACCCCTCAAACTGAATGTCCCTCCTTTCAACTTCCTGTGCGTCTCTCTGTCTGTCCTCCAGACTTCCTCACTCTCTATGTTTTTTTCCTATGTTTGATCCCTGTCAACTGGTTGCTTGCTCTGCCGCTTGACTTATGGTTGACTTTACTTAACCCTATTTACAGAAAGCACTTGGATTGAAGGTGTGTGCTAGGGCTGAGTCACACCTCAGAAACAGATTTTTTCAGTACACAGTCTCGGGGTTCACAGTGTGATCAAATATCCTGCAACAGGAGGTGGCACCTAAACTCACACACGCTGTCCTTGTCTGGCCTCCCTGCAGCACATCAACAACGAGCACATCCACGGGGAGAAGAAAGAGTTCGTGTGCCGCTGGCAGGCCTGCACCAGAGAGCAGAAGCCCTTCAAGGCCCAATATATGTTGGTCGTGCACATGCGCAGGCACACGGGTGAGAAGCCGCACAAGTGCACGGTGAGCCTCCTCCCACGGCGGACCCCCTGCGACACAGCTGCCGGTGGGCCCTGACCCCCAGCTCTGACCCCCAGCAGCTCCTACAGCTTCCTAAGGACAAGCGATACTGAACCAGCTATTTATGCATTTAGAAACAAGGGGAATAGAAGGGGGTTAACATGCAAAGAAGGCAGAGAACAGCTTGCCAGACTCTTTCTCATTTCATGGGTCCCAGAGATGGTGTTCTGGGCATGAGGGTTGACAGCACCTTTATCCAGTGAGAATCTCCCCAATCCCTATTTGTGCATCTTCTTTGGAAAACAGTACTTGTCATTTTGTTGTTTGGTTTTAAGAATTCTTTCTGCAACTAGGTTCTAGAATCATTATCAGACATACAGT
This sequence comes from Psammomys obesus, assembly GCF_907164565.1. NCBI lineage: Eukaryota > Metazoa > Chordata > Mammalia > Rodentia > Muridae > Psammomys > Psammomys obesus. Next base: position 58,201,049 of record NW_026585504.1, on the reverse strand, counting down.
TTGCAAATTTTTTTTTCCAATTCTGTGTGTTGTCTTCATTTTCTTGATAATTTCCTTTGAAACACACAAAAGCTGAGTTTAGTGAAATCTAGTTTTTAGCTGTTGTAACTGAGAAATGACTGCCTGTCCTGTGGTCACAGTGATTTAACAATCCCTGCTGCTTTGTTTCTTCTAAGAGTTCGGCAGGAGGAGAAGGTAGAAATGACTCAGCTGATACATGTACTGGCCTGGGCATGCACAAAGCCCAGTGCCACACACGCTGAGTGTGATGTGCATGCTTATAACCCCACCACTTGGGACATGGAGGCAGGAGGATCAGAAGCTCAAGGCTATTCTTAGCTACATAGTGAGTTTGAGCCATCCTGGGCTATGTGGGATCCTGTCTCAAAAATGATACAAAGCAGGAACTGGAAAGATGGCTCAACATTTCAGAGTGCTCATTGCTCTTCCATAAGAGCCGGGTTCAATTCCCTATACCAACATGCTGGCTTTCAATTGGTTGTAACTCCAGGTCCAGAGGATCCATCACCCATTTCTGGCTCTTTGAACACCAGGCACGCTTGTGGTGTACAGACATATGTACAAACAAAACACCCATAAATATAAAATAAAAAATGAATAAATAAATCTTTCAAAATAAATAAAAGATAGTTAATAATAACAGCTGGATTATGGAGAAATCAGAACCTTCATACACTGCCAACAGGAATATGAAATAGTGAATAATTGGACAGCTTATAAATGTGTGCTTTTGTTTATGTAAATATCACACATACATACATGCTCATGTATTTCACAGTAAAGCTCTTCCATCGAGGTCTTCAAGATGTCTGAATTATAATTTTATACTTTCGGTGTTTTCTGGAGGAAAGACTAACTGTCATTACTAAAACGCATGCTTTGGGGTGTACAGGTGGGAAGGAGTGCCACAGGACAGGGCAGGAAGGAGGGTGCAGGAGAGCCCTGGATCCAGCTGCCTGAATTACATCTGGAGTGCTCTTTCTAACCAATCCACCTCCTTCCAGTTCGAAGGCTGCTCAAAGGCCTACTCTCGCCTGGAGAACCTGAAGACACACCTGCGGTCCCACACAGGAGAGAAGCCATATGTGTGTGAACATGAGGGCTGCAACAAGGCCTTCTCCAATGCCTCGGACCGTGCCAAGCACCAGAACCGCACTCACTCCAATGAGGTACTCACTGTGGGGATGTGCAGAGATGTACGCATTGGCCCTGGCACGTGTGGAAATGCACTGCCCCTAACTAGTGGAGAGCTGTGTTTTAGTTTCATTTCTATTGCTGTGGTAAAATACCCTGACAAAGAGCAGCTTAGGAAGAAAGGGACCCATTTCAACTTACAATTCCAGGTTACAATCTATTGTGGGAAAGTCAACCTCAGATAGTCATGTCACATTCATAGTCCAGAGCGAAATGAGCACATGCATGCATGCTTACTTGACGGCTTGTGTTGAGCTCTATTTCTACTGTCACACAATTCACAACCTAGGGAATGATCTGCCCACAGTGGGCTGGGTCTTCCCATATCAATCAGATTAATTAAGACAATGCCCCCACAGATATACCCACAGGCCAGTCCAAAAGAACATAGAATGGCTTCAGAACGGGTATTGCACCAGAGTTTGTCCTTGGGTTCCTGTCCATAACCCAGGCCTGGCTATCTTCCTAGAAACCCTATATCTGCAAGATCCCAGGCTGCACCAAGAGGTACACAGACCCCAGCTCACTCCGAAAGCACGTGAAGACTGTCCATGGGCCAGATGCCCACGTCACCAAGAAACAGCGCAACGATGTGCATCTCCGTGCTCCTCTGCTCAAGGAGAATGGGGACAATGAGGCCAGTGCTGAACCAGGTGGACGGGGACCTGAGGAGAGTGTGGAGGCCAGTAGCACCAGCCACGCTGTAGAGGACTGCCTACATATCAAAGCCATCAAGACAGAGAGCTCCGGGGTAAGACAGAGCTGGGTGCCAGCTGGCAGAGGGCAGTTCCCAGCTCTGCCCAAGGCCCAGAAGCCCAGCCTCCCCTGAGCATTCTGCTAGAGCATACCCTTCTCAGAATAAAATGATGCCCCTTCTTGCTCCAATTCAACTTTCCTCCTTTGTCCCCTTGCACCCCTCATGAATTCTGTCTTGTTTCGTTCACCTTCTCTGACCTAGCTCCTGCTGGGCACCTGAGGCTGAGGCTGGGGAATGCCCTTCCTCCATGCTGGTCTGCCCAGGTTGTGTTTGCCTCCGAGACCCGGATGCCACTGTGGTCCCCCCCCCCGACCTCGTCTGTGTCCTCCCCTCTCTAGCCTCCACTCCTTTTGTTCTAACCACCTGTTCTTTGTCTCCACCTCTTTTTCCCAACTGTACCTCCCCTAAGGATAGACGCTACTGAGGTGAGCAGAGGAACGGGGTGGGGTTGGGAGTGCCCAGGGTGAGAGGGTGGGCTGGGGTGCTACTTCAGTGCCCCTGGCTGGGCAGAGATTGAACTGGCTTTTGGAGAGGCAGGTGTTGGGTAGCACCATGGGAATAGGTAGAGGTAGGCAGCAAGAATGAGGCTGGCATGTGCGGGGAGCAAGGGAGGACAGGGGTGAGTCTTGACTAGATGGAGCAAAGAATTGTGGAGGGCACCATAGTCAAGACATGGGGTGCCCTGCTTGTCGGGAGCATCTCCCCTAAATTGGGTATGTAGTGTTACTGTATCTTCCCAAGGAAGAAAGCAGGGACAGGGACATCATTTGACCCAGAAATGAGCCTCAAACTACTGCATCCAGGATTTGCTTCCAGGCCCAGATCTCAGGCAATGCTGGATGCTCTAGAGTACTTGGTTTTCTTGATTTATTTGCCTGCCCCACTCCAGCCCAGAGGGAGAGTCAAGTATTGTACTTTCATTCCTATTGCTCTGACAATAACCCTGACACACAGCAAGGGGGGACAGATGTGAGGAGAGGATTTGAGCTCCAATTCCACATTCCTACCCACCATTTTTGGGAAATCAAGACAGGAACTGAAGCAGTTAGACACACCACAGGCACAGTCAATGGAGCAAAGAGAATCCCACAGCTTCTCACAGCTGCACTCTGAGACAGCTCAGGTGTGCCCTGAACATGCACAGCCCATGTCCCAACGCTACCACATTTCCCACAGGTCTTCCCACATTCCATTAACAATTAAGACAACCCCCACAGGCATGCACACAGACCAACCTGATACAGATAATCCTTATTAGGAATCTCTTCCCAGGTGAGTCAAGACTGTCACATTGATACATAAAAGTAATGCAGGCAATGCCACACTCCATGGCTCCCCACCCCCAGTATTCTTTCCCTTCTTAAGCACCTAGGCCTGGCCTGTCGAGAGCACCCTGTGCTGTAGAAGGCAGCTGGCCAACAAGTCACCAGAGTGCTGTTACCCTCACTTCACTGGGGGCACGTCAGTCGGCGGGACTGTGTTGAATACCTTTTTTCTGGGTAAACTTAGTCACCTTCTTCCCGCAATAGGACAAATCCTCACACATGTCTCTACTTGGAAGTCAGTTTGGGTCAATCTCATAGTTGGGAAAGAGGCCCAAGGTTAGACTTAACCATCTCATGCAGGTGCACAAGGGATGGTGTTTTCAAAGTAGTTCCCCGCTTCCTCGTGTCCCTGCCCAAGCATGCACAGCATGGTGTGACTGTGGGAGGGTCACGGGACCAGGTGACATCTCACACCCTCTGAGCCTGTGTCCTCTGCCTTGTCCCAGCAGCTGTGTCAGTCCAGCCCCGGGGCCCAGTCATCCTGCAGCAGCGAGCCCTCTCCCCTGGGCAGCGCCCCCAACAATGACAGCGGCGTGGAGATGCCAGGGACAGGGCCCGGGAGTCTGGGAGACCTGACAGCGCTGGATGACGCGTCTCCGGGAGCTGACACCTCCACGCTGGCTGCCCCCCCGACTGGCGGCCTGCAGCTGCGCAAACACATGACTACCATGCATCGCTTTGAGCAGCTGAAGAGAGAGAAGCTCAAGTCCCTCAAGGATTCCTGCTCGTGGGCTGGCCCAGCTCCACACACCCGCAACACCAAGCTGCCTCCCCTCCCAGCCAATGGTGAGTGAGGCCCCCGGGCCTAATGAGCCAGGTAGGAGAGAGCCTGAGCTGTTTCCCCCAGGTGCCATGCACAGTCTGACTGGCTGCCCACATGGGGCAGATCAGAGGGCTCCAGGTTCTTATCAACTTAATCAAAGAACTGAAGAAGCCCCCGAAAATAGCAAAAAAGAGAAAAGATTTATTCAGAATCGAAGCGTGAGGACAGGCCAGTTTACGAGCTCAAGAGTTCCTGGTTATTGCCCTTAACTTCTCTAGGGCTAGGAAGAGGAGGAGCTGTTGCCAGGGGCCAGGTGTAGATGGTCTTTAAGTTTGATTGGCAAGCATAGGTTATATAAGTCTGAGTTCACTGGGCATGTCCTGATTTTAACCGTTTGCGCACCCAATCTTATATATGAGTATGACATGATAAATGGGCGGTTTCCCTAAAAAGTTCTCTCAAAGGATATAGTTTCCCTTACTGCACCCCAGACAAGTGCAAGCTTGAACAGCCTGGTCCCTTGGTTGTAGGTTGTGTTCAGGTTGTATGTTGCATGTTTGGCCACTAAAGGTTCCTACGCGCTGGTAGGGAACTAGAGGACAAAGTGACCAGGTTCCTTTGTTTGGAGAGGGTTTAGCTCAGTGCAGGTGCACGCTCTTAATGCAGAGGTGCTCTGCCAGCAAAGGGAGCATGCGCAGTGTCAACCAAGTGCAGTCCGATTGCTAAGCTTTCCATGCGCTCACCTGTTTCAACCCTACCTTGTGCTGCATGGAAAAGAAACAGGCTGAGAGAGATGAAGGTGACCCACCCAAATGCCAGCAGCGAGCAAGACTTAGCTCAGGTCTGTGCAGCTCCAACGTGCATGCTGTTCTCCATGCAGCGTGCCCCCGTAAGCCTCAAAACACAGGCAGCCCCTGCTGCATCTCCTTCCTCATCTAGCCATTCAGCACTTCGGGTGTCATGGCAAAGGCTCAGGGAAAGGAAGACGGTAAGATCATCATCAAAAAGGAGCCATGGTAGGACTCATATGAGAACAAGCCACAGAGTACCAAAGACAGAGCTGGGTTACTGATGTTCATGAGAAATGAGCAGCGGAGCATCATGAGGATGTGGCCTTATGCTCAGCAGGCTCTTTTATCGGCAGGAGCATCTCTGGAGTCACACTGGGCACATAGACCCCAGGCTGCCCGTTATGGTGGTGTACATTGGCACACTACCAGCCAAGGTAGTGTTGCAAGTACTGCTAGCAGAAGGCTGTGAACTCTGCAGGTCTGGGATCTCTTGGGTTGCAGACAGGTTCCTCCACTCAGGTCATGACTGTTCATAGGGAACCTGCCCATCCACCTCAGCCCTGAAGTGCAGCAGTGAGAGGCCTTGACCAAACTCTGCAATTTGGGCTCGCTTCTCATCTGCCTACTCTAAGATCAGCCTATACAGCATAGGGAGACCCCGCCTCAAAATAGAAAGAGAAAGGAAGGAAGAAAGGGAGGGAGGGAGGGAGGAAGGAAGGGACGGCTTGGAGGTGCAGCTCAGTTGGTGGAGTGCTTGCCTGGTAGGCTCATGTCCCTGAATTAAATGTTCAGCACCAAGTCAATGATGTGACGTGGTGCACAGCTGTAACTCCAGCTCTCAGGAGGATCAGAAGTTTAAGGTCATCATTGGTTACAGGCCAACCTGGGATACCTAAGAACTTTGTCTTCAAGAAGAAAGTAAGAAAGAGAGAGAGAGAAAGCCTCCATGTCAGAGGACATAGTTCCCATGGGTCTGGTCCCTCCTGAACCAGGCTGTCAGTAATCCTATTGTAGGTACAGATGCATTTTATATACATCTAAAGAAACTGGGGCGCTTCTGTCTGTAGCCCTGGCTGTCCTAGAGCTCACTCTGTAGACCAAGCTGGCTTCAAACTCAGAGGTCTACCTGCCTCTGCCTCCCAAGTGCTGAAACTAAATGTGCCATCTCACCCAGCTTCCTCCTTCCCGTCTTCCATGCAGAACTCTTCCACAGTTGAGTGCCTGCTGTGTGCCTAGCCTTGTGTCAGGGGCTCCACACTCAGCTGGTCAAGGGGGCTGGGTAGAGGAACTGGTGACCAGGGACAGGGTGTAGGTGGTCTTTTGGTTTGGGGAAGTAGCTGAAGCGTCCTTTCACAATCAGCAAGTCCGAGTCCTGTGGAGCACAGCCCTTGACCCCCTCTGACCCTTCCCTTCTTCCCTAGGTTCTGTCCTGGAAAGCTTCAACAGCACTGGGGGCGGTGGGCCAGCGGGACTGCTGCCCAACCAGCGGCTGCCAGAGCTGACGGAAGTGACGATGCTGAGCCAGCTGCAGGAACGGAGGGATAGCTCCACCAGCACCGTGAGCTCAGCCTACACCGTGAGCCGCCGCTCCTCCGGCATCTCCCCCTACTTCTCCAGCCGCCGCTCCAGTGAGGCTTCCCCTCTTGGTGCCGGCCGCCCGCACAATGCCAGCTCGGCAGACTCCTATGACCCCATCTCCACAGATGCCTCCCGGCGCTCCAGCGAGGCGAGCCAGTGCAGCGGTGGGGTCCCAGGGTTACTCAACCTCACGCCTGCGCAGCAGTACAGCCTGCGCGCCAAGTACGCAGCAGCCACGGGTGGACCACCACCCACGCCACTGCCGGGCCTCGAGCGTGTAAGCCTTCGTACCCGCCTGTCGTTACTAGATGGTCCCGAGCGTGCCCTGCCCGGGACCTGCCCACATCCGCTGGGGCCGCGGCGTGGCAGCGATGGGCCTGCCTACGGCCATGGTCATGGCCATGGCTATGTAGGGGCGGCTCCTGCCTTCCCTCACGAGGGGCCCAGCAGCAACATGCGACGGGCCAGCGACCCTGTGCGGCGACCTGACCCCCTCGTTCTGCCTCGAGTGCAGCGTTTCCACAGTACCCACAATATGAATCCAGGTTCACTGCCACCCTGCGCCGATCGGCGAGGCCTGCATCTACAGAGCCACCCCAGCATGGATGGCAGCCTGACCCGCAACGCCTACTCCCCCAGACCGCCTAGCATCAGTGAGAACGTGGTGATGGAGGCTGTGGCCGCTGGGGTAGATGGAACCGGGCTGGAGTCCGACCTGGGGCTGGTGGAGGATGAGCTGGTGCTGCCGGACGATGTGGTACAATACATCAAAGCTCACACCGGCGGCGCCTTGGATGACAGCACACGGCAGGTGTATCCCACAGAAAGCGCTGGCTTCCCCGAGAACTCGAAACTGCCCAGTCCTGGGCTACAAGGCCACCGCAGGCTGGCAGCTGCCGACTCAAATGTGGGCCCTTCTGCTCCTGGGCTGGGGGGCTGCCAGCTGCGCTACAGCCCCTCAACCAACCTCAACAAGAACAACATGCCTGTTCAGTGGAATGAGGTGAGTTCTGGTACCGTGGACGCCCTACCCACCCAGGTCAAGTCTTTCCCGCACAGCAATCTGGCCGTGGTTCAGCAGAAGCCAGCCTTTAGCCAGTATCCAGGATATAGTCCACAAGCCCTGCAGGCCAGCTCTGGGGGTCTAGACAGCACCCAACCACACCTACAGCTTCGAGGAGCGCCCTCTGCGCCCAGGGGGAGCTACGCTCAGCAGTCTCGACAGCCAGCCACAGGCGGTCAGTGCCTGAGCATGGCTGCTGCCATGAGTCCTCAGGCCAGCTACAGCCATGCCCACTCCCAGCTGAGCCCAAACGTCGTCAGTGGACCCCTGAACCAGTTCTCCCCTTCCTGCAGCAATATGGCAGCCAAGCCCAGCCACCTGGGACTCCCTCAGCAAATGGAAGCTATCCCCAATGCTACCATCATGAGTGGCCATCAACGGGATCTCGGGATTCCCAGCTCATCCCTGGCTGGGGTGTCCCAGTCTCACCCGGTCCTGAGCTATCCCCAGCAGGAAGGCTACCAGCAGGGCTCCAGCCTTCTGTCATCCCATCAGCCTAGCTTCATGGAGTCCCAGCAGAACGCGGGCTTTGGTCTCATGCAGCCTCGGCCGCCCCAAGAGCCCAACACTGCTAGCCGTCACCGTGGAGTGCGTGCTGGGCACTTGTATGCCAGGACCACTGGCCAAGCCATGGTCACATCAGCCAACCAAGAGACAGCGGAAGCTATGCCCAAGGGAACAGCAGGGCCCGTGGTGTCCCTGGCTCCTCAGCCATCTCAGGACACAGGCCAGCCACAGGACCAGAACACACTCTACTACTATGGCCAGATTCACATGTATGAACAGAACGGAGGGTGCCCAGCCATGCAGCCCCAGCCATCACAACCACAAGCTTGCTCAGACAATATCCAGCCTCTGCCTTCACCAGGGGTCAACCAAGTGTCCAGCACTGTGGACTCGCAGCTCCTGGAGCCCCCCCAGATTGACTTTGATGCCATCATGGATGATGGCGATCACTCAAGTTTGTTCTCTGGTGCACTGAGCCCCACCCTTCTCCACAATCTCTCCCAGAATTCCTCACGCCTCACGACACCCCGGAATTCTTTGACACTGCCCTCCATCCCTGCAGGCATCAGCAACATGGCTGTTGGAGACATGAGCTCCATGCTCACCAGCCTGGCTGAAGAAAACAAATTTTTAAATATGATGACCTAATGGCTCTAGCTCCTGGCAGAGCAGACCTGAGCACCATTAGCTTCTTGGAACACGAGGGTCTAACCAGTTCTCTTTGTCCAAAAAAGTAATAACTAGGCCTGAGAGGGGCTGGGCGGTGGCTGGCTCAGACTTGCAAATATTTTAAGAAAAGATTCGGGGCATCCTCTCTGCTGTTTGGCCTATTTCTCTGAACACTGAAAAAGTCTTATTCAGAAAGAAACTCGTTTACACGATGCTTGCCAGCCTTTGGTGTTTATGGGATTACTAGGTTCTGGCTTCTTTGCCTCTGTCATTCTGCTAATGAGAGAGTACATTGGCCAAGGGCTTTCTAAGTACATGCCCAAAGAGGGGAGGGGAACCATGTTTGGGTTTGAATTGGGGACCATGCTGGATACTCTGCTCTGAGAAGATGGGTTTGCCATTCTGCCACCTGCAAGGAAAGGGGATTGCTGTCCCCCTCCCCCCTCCCCGGACTCATCCATGAAGCTTGCCAAAGTTGCTTGCCACAAAGGAGAAAGGGACATTATGGAGCCTCCTCAGCTGCCATTAGCATTCCCATTCCCTTAGGCAGAGCGGGACCAGCAGATTTCCCAAGTGGAGAAGAATTAATAAAACACGTATCAAAAGGAGATAAGCTGGGTGCTACCTGGGCAAGCCCAGAAGCTCCCCAGGGGATTCTCCTGGCCTGTTTACAGTATTCTGAAGTGTACAGCGAAGCCCTCCTGGGAAGAACTTTGTGTCTAAATACCTTGGATTGCTGTGGGCTAAGGATGGACAGGGCCTCAGGGTGAAAGAGGCCTTCCCCGGGAAGAGGAAGTCACTGTTTACCCAGTCCCATTTCTCCTGTGCACTAACTGACCACCCTCCCACAGAAGACTCTAGGGCTCCTCTCCACCACACTGGGTGGCCGGCGGCCTGCACGGAGCCACCGCGCGCTGTCTCAATACTTTCTGATCCCCTGACCTCTCCCCTCCTCTCTAGGTTATTTGGCATGGACTGATGACATGCATGGTGTTTGTGGTCAGGTGGGAGGGCGAAGGGATTGATTTCTTGTTCGGTATAGCCTAGCCCCCAAAACAAGAAAGGGCATGTGGAAACTGACTCCGTAAAGACTCAGTCTAGAACACACTGCAGGGTGAAGTCGTGCCTCCTCCCCACCACACACGTGTGCACATCCCATCTGAAACGCCTTCCTTTGGATTCATGCAAACTTTGCCAAACCAAACCTCACCACTCAGAGCTTCTTCCTTCTGGCCATGACCTTGGCTCCAGTGAGGAACTTCTTAGCAGAGTCAGGATCCTCTGTGTCCCAGGGCCGCAAACTTCTCTGTTTACAATCCAGAGAAAAGACCAACTCCAAATGACAGCTCCGGGCCACGCCCATGGCTCTGTGGCTCTGGCGTGTGGGCTCACTGCCCGACACGGACCCTAACTCCCCAGTCTCCATCTGTACCTATTTTGTGTAGACATTGTCAGCCCTGGTATACTGTGGGTGAACCATCCAGCCAAATTTATATTGCCAAACATTTTTAGCTTTTTCTACATGCTATAAATTGAGGTGACATGCTCAACTTGTAAATAAGTCTTTTTGTACATTAAAAATAATTTTTTCATAATTTATCTTGTCGATCTGCTTTTCCCTTGACAGTAGTTAATGAGAATTGAGGCAGTAAATTTGGCACATTTGAACAAAAATTAGGCTGTATTTTTCATAACAGTGTCAGAACTGACTACCCCACCTTAACTCAGACAGGCTTAATTCAGGATCATTTACTGACTGTTTGCTCCTTGTCACTTTGGGGTGTGGGCACACAGTGTTTGACAGTTTTCTGGGACTCAGATACTAGTGAGCTCCTTAGTGCGTCCAAGTCAGTCGCCGGAAGTCCCACTATGCCAGACCTCAATGTGGGCCCAGGCACCATCTGTGGTTTCTGTGGTGACACCCATTTTGAGTTGTGGGTGTTTTGGTTACTTCCTCATGCCATGATCAAATAACAGAAAAGCAACTTAAGAGAGGAAGGGTTTACCTTGGGTCAGAGTTTAGGGTCCAGTCAATCTGTCCTGATGGGGAATGTACGTCGGCAAGAGCATAAGGTACTTGGTCACATGACATCCACAGTCAGGAAGCAGAGGAAGGCGAGTACTGACGTCGACCTGCTTTCTTTTATTCCGCCCTGGGCTGCAGCCGATACAATGGCCCTGGCCACGGTCAAGGTAGTCCTCCCAACTCAGTTTACCCACTCTAGGGAACCCTTTGCTGATGCGCCCACCCAGAGGCCTGTTTCCTGATGATTTTAGATCTTGTCAGGTTGACAATGAGACCTACCATCCCAAGAGTGAAGGGTGGGAAAGGGGGCAGACCCCCAAAGTTGGCAAAAGAAAGTGTCGGCCAGGCAGGTGAAGCCCAGAATGCATGGCGACTAGCCTTGGGTGCAGGGCCAGGAGACATGAGCCATGACTAGAACTCTGAGCCCAGGGAAGCCTCCTGCCGGGTAGGCAGGGACAACCTTGGGTCAGCAAACTGATAGTCAGCCCTGGGCAGCGATTGGGCAACCTTAACCTCAGCAGGCTGAGGATATAGCTTGGTTGGGTGTAATCCCCACCCACATAAAAGCCAGACACAGCAGTAGCATACCTATGGGAGATGGGCTTCAAAGACAGGAGACTCCCCAGAAGTTAATTTCCAGCTAGCCTGGCATATGAAGTCGAAAAGAAATCCAGAGACTCCTTTCTCAAGGTAGAAGGCAAGGCCCAACACTCAAGGTTGTCCTCTGACCTCCACATGCACACTGTTGGCAGTGTGCATGCCTACACACACACAGGGGTATGGGGAAAATGCAAGTGCACACAGATAAAAGCAAGTTGAGGGGCTGTGCTGACAACTCTGTGGTTAAGAGCATTTGTTGCTCTTGCAGGAGACCCTAGTTCAGTTTCTAGCACCCATGTCAGGAGGCTCACAACCACCGTAACTCTACAGGGATCTGATTTCCTCTGACCTCTTGGTACCCTCATGCAAGTGTGCATGCTCACACCCAGACACATAAATAGATGTGAAATTAAACTAGAAGTCCAGAAAACTAGATCGGTGGTTAAGGGCACTCACGGCTCTAGCAGAGGATCCCAGCACCTCCGCTTCCGTGGTGGCTCACAATCATTCATAGTTCTAGTTCCAGGGAAACTATGCACTCTAATGACCAGTTTGGGCTCAAGGCACACACACAAAATACTTATGTACGTGCGGGCAAAATGCCCATGCACCTAAAATATTAAAAACAAAATATTTTAACTTTTTTTTATTGTTTTGCTTTGTTTTTTTTTGTTTTGTTTTGGTTTGGTTTTTTGTTTTGGTTGGGGGAGGTTGTTTTGGTTTTGGTCTTTGGTTTTTTTTGGGGGGGGTGTTTTTTGTGACAGGCTTTTTCTATGTATCCTGATCATCCTGGAACTCACTCTGTAGACCAGGCTGGCCTCAGACTCAGATCTGCCTCCCAAGTGCTGGAACTAAAGGCATGTGCCACCATCCCTGACTCTTTCCTTTTTTAATGTGGGTTCTATGGCAGGAACTCTGGTCCTAGAATTCACAAGGCAAGCACTTTCCTGACAGTCATCTCCCCAGGGAAGTTCTCCATCTTCCAGTGGTCTTGGAGCCTTTTCAGTCACTGACCTTGGCTCTCTTTCAGACATCTCATTTGTTTTCCCATATACTGGGTCACCCTATCTCAAAAGCCATATCACATTTTCTTTGGCTATCTCTATATATTTGATGACTGTTGTTCCCATACCTATAAAAGTATCTTTTATTTTCCTACTATAACAGAGGCTTACTACCTCTGTCTGCTAACCTAGGCCTAGTCCTGGAAGCTTCTAGCCTCTGACAATCTTAATTAGGCCTAGATGTTTTCAGCCTCTGAAACTTACTGCTGAATAAGCTCACCCTTTCTTGATCTTTCTGAGCTCTGGCTGGCTGGTGCAGCTCAGCTGTTGGGGCTCAAACTCCTCTCCAAGATGACTGACTTAATCTGGTTTTCTCATCTTCTGACTGAATTGCTCTGCTTGGCTCCAAACTACTTCTAGCGATATGTTCTAATCTTCTGGCTCCTTCTTATTCTCTGGCTCATCTGTCTTCACCTGTTTCTAGCTTGTTTTCCCTTCAACACATCTCTGCAAAACTCTCCCAGTAAAATTGCATCCTCTCTCCCTCCCTCTGCCCTGCTCTCCTAATCCTTTTTCCTGCCTGTTGTCATAAAAGTTGGACATATCCCATTCTGTCAAATCTTTCTCTGATTTGTTACTTTGTCTACTTTTTAATTATACATCACTTTCAGACGTGGGTGCTTCTACAAACTAACTTTACCTTCATTGTTTAGGATTAAAGGTGTGTGCTAAGGGCACATCTGTATTCAAGACAGAGGGATTAAAGGTGTGTGCTCAGGCTGTCTCTATATTCCAGACAGAGTAGCCCTGTTGCTTGGATTAAAATCCCTCTCTACATATCAGCCTGCTATAGGCTGTATCCTGAAAGTCTCTAGGCACCCAATTATACTAAAACATCTTTTAAAAACAAACAAATAAAAAAGGCAATGCCTCATATAGCCCAAGCTGGCCTTAAACTCACTATCTAGGTGAGGGTAGCCTGGATTTCTGATCCTTCTACCTTCACCTCCTGAGTTCTGGGTTTACAGGCAGGTGCCACCAAGCCCGGTCTGTGTGATGCTGAGGATAAAACCTGTGGTTTTATGGCAAGCGCTCTACCCATCTGCTTGAGGTACATCCCTAGCTTACAGGCAGATTGTCCCCAAGCACTTCTCCACACAGCACAGGGCACTAGTTTTCTTACAGCCACCTGTGGATTTTCTTATTTCTCATTTCAAGCGTAGGCCTCGTACGTAAGAATAGCCATCTCCCATTCACGCCCCTTCTAACACATACAAACACAAAAACATACATATGAACACCCACATACATACAAACACATACATACACATTAAAACACATACATACACACACATATGCAAACATACACAGACAAACACACATACATATTCAAAACATTCCTACACACACACAATGCAGCATTGCTCAACCAAGTTCTCAGTGCCTGTAGATGTCATAAGGCGTAACTCACATAAACGGAGGCAGGGTAGTGATCCATATGAGGTTAGATAGCCACATTGTCCTTGAAATGCTAAAATATGGAATTTTAAACTAAGAAGCCCAGTATGGAGATTACAATAATTTCTTGTATAAATACAAAGGGAAGTAACTATTCTAGGGGTTCTGGGCAAGAACACAATAGATAATTGAAATATTAAAAATGTTCAAAAAAAGTAGGTACAGAATTGCTCATCCATAACCCCAGCACACAGGATGCAAAAGGTTCAGGGTCATCTTCAGCTACATTTGAGACCAGTTAGGCTACACAAAATCCTGCCTCAAAATAAAAGTGCAATCTGCAAATAATCCAAAAAAGGGAGGAAAGAGGGAACACATAACAAGCTGAAAAAGAAAAGAGGGAAATAAAGTGAACAGCACTAAATGCAGCCCCATCGATAACTACATAAAACGAAATAGCCTAAAAGCTTCAATTAAGACACGCACGGAGAGTGGGGCTGCAGCTTTACACACGCAGCTTTAAGACTTCCTATAAAGCTGCCGTCATCAGAGCAGCGGAATCGGCGATGGTAAAATTACAGATCGGTGGCATGGGACAGAGGGCAGTCAGCAGAAACATCTGTGTCCTGAAAGGTTTGTCCAAGCTGTGACCACAGGCTGCATGCATCCCAGGACAGCTATGATGCGCCCAAACAAAACTGTAAATCTACTTCAAACATTGGGGGTGGGGTGTTTCCTAAGTGTGAACTTTGTAGGTGACAGTGTCATGTAGCAATGTCAAAAAGTTAGACGTGGGGTCAGGGATTTAACTCAGTGCTAGAATGCTTGCCCAGCAAGCACAAAGCCCTTGGGTTTATTCCTCAGCCCTGGGAGTGGGGGGAGTAGGTCAGACATGTCTGTGGGTATATGTCTATTTCCATATGACCTGTGAGCTAAGAATGGATTTTACACTTCAGCATGTTCTTTAAAAAAAAAAAAATCACAAACACAGTCGTGGTGTACTTGCCTAGAAGGCTTGAGGTCCTGGATTCCATCTCCGCGACCACAAAATATTTCTTGCGCCGCCACGTAGGGGCAGTGCCCTCACTCAGTAAACAGCCCTTCACCTCTGCTCTATGAGGAAGCCCAGTAGACTCTTTGATGGACTAGTGCCTCGGTTGGATGTTGAGACCTTAGGAGGAAAGGGAGACATGTTTTACTTCTCCCCCAGGGAAAAAATGTTAGCAGCATCGACCTATACAGGTATGAAAATTGGTTGGTTTTGTTATTTTGATCCTGGTTGGCCTCTAACCTAGAGGATTCCAGCCGTGCAGACCATCTGTCCTAAAAATGAGTCCTGGGGTGCTTCTGAGTTGTGGTAGTTCTGTGATGTGTCAACTGGTGAGGAAGAGCTGGGCTGGTGAGATGCCCTTGCCCTGGGTATTCCCAGCTAGGATGGTCACGGAGATTTTAGCTGGGGGCAAGGCAGGGTCACAACAGGCATACGGGAGCATGTATGTCACGTCATACGGAACAGCACCTGGCTGGTGTAACTCAGCCTCCCCAGCTCCACTTTCTGCCTGCCCGTTTCCAGGCTAGCGGTGGGGGCTTGGTGGCAGGATGAGAGGCCGTGGCTTCAGAAGTAACTTGTTTTGAAGAGGGCAGGGGAGTAAAGAGAACAGAACTGACGGGCTTTGCTCTGTCCTTGCTGGTTCCGACTAGTCTAAGTGCTCCCCACACAGTTGTGCCTCCCCTCTTCCTCACCAGCTCACCGCAGGCCTCAAATTCCAGCCTCAGGCCTGATGGCAGGCTTATAAAGACTACTCCTATCCAAGGATCCATTTCTCTATCTCTGTGAATACACACACACACACACACACACACACACACACACATACACACTTCTATCTGAATAATTGCCCACTCATATATTTAGCTCTCATCTATCAAACTACCCATTTACCCCTGTATATATGACTACCCATCTACTTATCTTTATCAGCCTGTCATCTGCCCACCCACCCATCTGTCCATGTGCCTCTCACCTCTCTGTCATCTATCTCTCTTTTAGCCACCCACATTCCTATTCTTCATCTATGTACCCACTTACCTCTCCTCTACCCAAACACCCACCCATCACTCATCAAGCCATTAAGCATGCCTTCATCTCTCTCTCATCCGTCCATCCATCTATTCATCTGTCTTCTATCTCAATGGGCATCTCTGCCTGGGATGATGCTTGGGGAAGGAATGCCTGGCACCTCTATAACTCCATATCATCTGTGGGGAAGGAACCACCACAAATGCTTCCAGGCCACAGACACTGAACCAAGAATGACACATCCTCAAATAGCTCATCTGCCATAGAAAGCTACAGTCAACCCTTCCCAAATTCAGAGTTTAAAACAGTGGACATGTGTCCTCCTCAAACCTTAGAGCTTCCAGGCTGGGCTCAGTGGCCCTGTTCTGTGTGTGATCACCAAGGGGCAGTAGTGACCTGGGCAAGATTCTTTTTACGGTAATGTCAGAAAACTGAAAAAGACATACAGGGTTTGCAAGATCTTCTAAGGGTCTAGCCTTGGAACTTGTGTGAGGCATGTGGTGATGTCCCAGGCAGACTTAACCACATTAGAGTATGAGGAGAACACCAAAGATCTTTGAGGACTCTGTGGTTGAGCCTGGACCTAAAAAAAAAAAAAAAAAGCACACAGAAATGATGGGATAAAAGGAATAGTACGTGTTAAGGTTCTGAGGCAGAAGCTAAGGAACACCATAGAGGGGAGACACTGAAGAGAGCTAGCATGGTGTCAGGGAGACAGGGTAAGGGACTAAGGAGCCATCATAGCCTATCAAAGTGAGCCTTTAGAGGCCCACCCTTCCCCTACTGTGTCTGCTGGCATTACAGAGGATTTGTAATCAAGGCCCGCATACTGGCAAGATCCAACCAGCTCCTCAGAGAGAGCTAGAATAAAAGACTCTCCCAGGCCCACAGCCCATCACTAGCCACTGCAGGGCTTCAGAAATAGACAGTGGTGGCAGGATACAAAGCTTACTCAGGGTGAAGCCAGCAGGACTCATCGATGGCTCCTTAGGAAGAGTCAGGGTGGGGGTGGTGAGGGAGTACGCTGGTTCCTGTCTCGTCGCTGTGACAAGAACCAGATTAAGGAAGGGCTTGCTTAGGCTCTTAGTTTGAGGGTACAGTCCATCATGACAGGAGACCATGGCAGCTGGTCACACAGTGGCCATGGTACCATGTAGAATGTCAGGAACTACAGATAGCTCAGTTGGCCGCATAGGTCCTCAGGGAAGACGGAGCATGCTTCAGAGCCTTGAGAAGATCCAGCATATGATGGTGGTAGAATCTGAGTGTGAGGTTGAGAGAGAAATGGTAGAGCGGGAGATGAGAAACAGATGGGCCAGCCCAGAGCCCAAGGCAGGAACTTCACAGGAGTGCTGGAGACCATAGCCAGAGAGGTTCATCTTATGGGACACAGAAGCCTTTGTCTCTTCCTCTTCCTCTCCCCCTCCTCTTCCTCCTTTTCCACCACCACCTTATCCTACTCTTTTTCCTCCTGCTCTTCTACCACTTCTCCTTTTCCAGCACCTCCTTCTCTTCCTCTTTTTTCTCCTCCTCTTCCTCCCTCTGCCCAATCTCTCTCTCTCTCTCTCTCTCTCTCTCACACACACACACACACACACACACACACACACACACACACACGCGTCCTCTTCTCCCTTGAGTCATAGTTCCTGAATCCAAGCCACATAAAATCCTCCTGGCTCCAACTCCAGAAATGACTCAGGACGTTTGCATCATCCCAGCCTCCATACTGTCCCGGAGCCCCTCATTTGGAGTCAGAAGCCTGCATCATGTTGCTATTGACATGGACTGCCATAAACATGAAATGAAACTCTTCACTCCAAAATGATGGGATATGGCCCCCATTGCCCCACACCTACCTAGGGAAGTTGGTTTTCTGAACTCTGTTCCACTTCCTGTCCCGATCTCAACCCACATCTCCCTACTGTTCCTCTTGCCTCCCCAACCAGTCTCATGCCACCATTCTCCCCTGCGAGAACTTAGTGTTCCTACCCTAATCAAGTCTCACGGCTCCTTGGAATCTTTTAGCCTTCATCACCCCCATTCACCTTATCACTTTAGTTCATCTGTATCTTCTCATTACCAGGCCAAGTAAATGCCCAGCACATGCTTCCTTGGGGCCTTTACACTGACATTCCTGTTTTTTGGACTGCTTTCCCCTCAATAGCCAAATGATTCGTACCTTTTTTCAGGCCTTCGCTCTTAAAATCACCCTATTTAAAAGGATGGGGACTGTGTGTGGGGATCAGTGGCAGAGCCCTTGCCCAGCATGCAGAAGTCTCCGAGTTTGATCTCCAGCACTGGAAAGAAATAAACTATCATAACGCCCCCATTATCTGCTACACTTTTTCCTCAAATGCAGATGGCCTTCAAAACTGTAATTCACACCTCCTGAATGAGCTCACTGGCAATGGGAGGTGCTGGGTGTGCATGTGTGTAGGGAGATTGGGAGGTGGGAAGTGAAAGCAACTAGTCATGGTGCTTTCCAGACATTTGCCAAGATGGAGAAAGAGAACAATAGAAGGAGAGGTTTTGATTGGGAGGTTTTGTGTGTCTTTTTTAAAACAGAGTCTCACATAGCCCAGGATGGCCTGGAACTCCCTGTGTAGCCAAAGATAACCCAGAACTCCTGATCCCCCCTGCTGGATTGCAGATGGCAACACCACACCTGAATTTTACCATGCTGAGGACTGAACCTAGGGTCTTGTGTGTACAAGGCAAGCACCGTACCAAGCAAGCTATGTTCCCAGTCCTTGGTTGTGATCTTCACTGGAAAAGAGAAGCATGTGAAGATTTCTTAGAGAGGAGATGAGTCCCAATAGAGAAGTATGAGAGATAACGGAAGCGCATGATTGGGAGTAAGCAGTAGGGCAGGGTTGGGAGAGAGCTGACCTTGGCAGGATGGGCTTACCCTGTTGGAACAAGAAATCAGGACAGAGCAGAAGAGGTGAAGGCTTGGACCTGAGGAGAAAAAAGCTGCTGGCCCGTCTCTTGACACAGGAGTCAAGATTGTCTCCTAGAAGAGGAAGCAGAAGCGCAAAAGGGTTGTGAAGGCTTGAAACAGTCTAGAAAAGCATGGCGGGTCTATGAGGATGACACGTGGATGGAAGACGATGCTGAGTGGAGGCCGTGTTCCAGCTGGTATGCAGGGCAAACAGTGGAGGAAGTCTGAGGCCTGTGTCACCACCTGCCTGGCTGCAGCCTGAGTGTGGGCTACCAAAGGGATCTGAACACAGGCCAGGCTCGGGAAAAGTCCAGCTGCCCATGTGGGAAGATGCCCAGGCACAAGAGATGTCTGCAACTCTTATTTGGGCCTCACTGGGAACAAGGCTTCTTTGGGGGAGCTGCACCACTCAGTGCTTCTCAATGCAACTCTTTACTGGGTGTGGGGAGAGCCCGTTAGGCCGCAGGCATCCATGGTAGAGCCAGCTGCTGCGGCTAGAGGTAATTCCCCAGTGTCCTTTATTGCCTCTACTCGGTGGGAGCGACACCAGACTCTGCTTTACGAGCTGGCAGCATAGCCTCACCCAGCACAGTGGCTGTCAATAAGGGCTGTGTTTTATATCACAGGCCGGACGATTTATTGGTTGGGGGGGGCAGCACCCTGCAGACAGCCATTTGGCCAGCGAAGAAAATGACCTAATGCTTAAGAAATTTGGGAGCTAGAAAACAACCGTGAGTGTGTGTGTGTGTGTGTGTGTGTGTGTGTGTGTGTGTCACACACTCGAGTACTATAACGTCTGCATGTGTCGGCTTTGTCTGCTTACTTGCCAGGCACTGGAAAACAGAAATACCTGTTAGATACGCTGCTTGTGAAAACTCAGTGAAACCAACTGAGTCACTTCCTGCAGCATAGGGCCTTTTCGTCACACCTGATGAGCAGGGCCTGGGGGAGATGTGGGTCATTTCCTACCAAATCAACCTGCATTCCTCTCTCCGCAGGTAAGTTGAGCCCTCTGCAAAACATTGGGTAATGTCTGCACTCAGATGTGCCCATCTCTTACCGAAGTGCCTGGTTTTCTGTCTTCAAGCATGCCCAACTGTGTGTGTGAGTGTGTGTGTGTGTGTGTAGGTGTGTGTGCACCCATACACACATATGTGGGGGCAGGGGAGGATGTTGAGTCTCTCTTTCCATCTTAACCCTTTGAGACAGAGACTTTCACTGGATCTGGAGCCGGCGGCCAGCAGGCCCCAGTGATCTACCTGTCTCTCTCCTTCTCCGTGTAGCACCGCGGTTACAGGCTGTGCATCCATTTCTTGACCCGTGTCCGATCTTTCGACATTGTGACACAACATGGTTACTTACAAGGTTCAACTGACTCACTCTTTAATGTCACTTTTAGAAAGCTTCATGTCTGAAGTTTGGGTTAGGCGTCACTCACAACTAGCCTCCGCCATAAGCAGCCTGCAAGCTGTGGATTAGACATACCTGTGTCAACTCTCAGCTGCTAGAGGGTGAATGCCTGGCATTCGGCTTGACATCTAAGGCCTCTGTAAACATCACTGGGCACCACAGCGCGGGCTCCATCCCCGGCTGCTGAATTAAAGCTTTGGTATGGTAGCTGGAATCAAGGCATGATGACACTTGCCTATAATCCCACACGTGGGAAGCAGAGGGGGGAGGATCAGCAGTTGGAGATTATCCTTGGCTTCCTATCAAGTTTGAGACCAGCCTGGGCTACATAAGACTGTTTAAAGATTTTATTTATACACATAAGTGCTCTATTTGCATGTACACCTGCATGAGGGCATCAGATCACATGATAGTTGATTGTGAACTACCATGTGGTTGCCAAGAATTGAACTCAGGACCTCTGGAAGAGCAGACAGTTCTCTTAACCACGGAGTCATCTCTCCAGCGCCCAATAGTTGTGTGAGTGGTCATGGAGAACTTTTTTTTTTTTGAGACAGGGTTTCTCTGTGTAGCCTTGGCTGTCCTGGGCTCGCTTTGTAGACAAGGCTGGCTCAAATAGAGATTGGCCTGCCTCTGCCTCCCTGGGTGCTGGGACTACAGGCTTGCCCTGCACTCTATATGAGAGTGCCCTGCACTCTTCTTACGTGGGTTCTGAGGATCAAACTCAGGTCCTCATGCTTACAAAGCAAGCGCTTAATCTCCCCAGCTCGGTTGCCTGGCTTTCATTCTCCTCAAAAAAAAAAAAAAAAAAAAAAAAAAAAAAAAAAAATCAGATTCTCCTCCAATATGTTACCTCCCTCAAGAGGCTGCTCAGCCCCAAGCATTTGCCTGCACAGCTACCCAGAGCCTGAGGTTGAGCCCAGCTCCTGCCCATGATACTTCATTTAACCCTAGCTGTACCCTTGAGAGGGAGTTCCTGCAGCTGAGAAAACAGGCTTCAGGAGGATAAATATTTTCAGTATCGCCTGGGTGGAGACCCCAGGCCTGCCCTGTGCCAGACCTCTGCCCTCACCTTGCAGCTCCCCTGCCAAGGCCTGAGCCAGCTTGTGCTGAGACCAAGTGTGCATGGGACTCCCAATAGCCCTGTAAGGATGGTGACCTCCACTCTCAGACAGAAACTTGGGCATGGCAAGTCTCTGCGCTGGTCCAAGGCCCTATAGTGAGCAGAGCCTAACTGGCATGTGCCTGAGGGACAGGGTTGGGGGGAGGCAGAGCTCAATCCCAGATGTTGTTCCTCAGGAGCTAGCCACATTGCTTTTCATATCTGACATTAACTATGTATGTAAATATTACATAATGGAACACATGTAAGTTTTATATATATATACATATATATCATTACTCAGCTAAAAAAGTAAAGAAATGTTAACATTATAGCACTTAAAATGAAAGCTGTCAACTATTTGTGCAATATTCTTTACACACACCAACTTTTCAGTTACTGGCTAAGGTAATATTATTTTAGGTAATTAAATGTCCCATACTCGATTCAGAAATTTTAATAAAATGAAAACATCTGCAAAGTATCCAGTCTGAGTAGTGCCTCTGTCCTATGGTGATGTAATATGTTATTTTACTATTGGATTTTAAAATAGCCGGCTAACACAGAGAATATACACTCAGCTTTAAAAGGTGTTTCAACAAAGCCTTGCACTTCCCAAACACGTTACACCAACAGCTGGCACCACATCAGTTTTCATGGTGATCAACTTCCAAGTTTGGGGTCTTCATCTTTGTGGAAGGTTTATTGCTACCCCCCCCCCCGGAAGCATGATTTCTCCCAAATGGTCCAAAGTCCATGAACCTATGTACAGTGGGGAGAGGAGTCTGTTCATGTATGTGTGTGTGTGTGTGCGCTTGTGCATGCGTGAGCATGAATGTGTGTGTTCTCATGAACATGTTCATATTCACAGGTTACCTTCCAAACAGTACCCACTCATTATTAGAAAATATTGTGAGCTGAGGGTTCCAGGAAAAGAATGATGTCAAACATTCTGTTAGGCTGACTGGCTCCACAGACAAATTATTTGAGGCTTAGTTTCTTAAATAGCCATTTATTGACCATTTCTGTGTCTGATCTAACACGTCTGTGACTATTTGATAAGTCCTTTTGGAATGCATTAGCTTCCACAAATCCAAAGGCCAAGAATGCCATCAGACAGCACCTGAGGCCAACAGCAGAGGTTTCTCACGCTGGGCTGTAAGCCATCAACTTGGTGTTCCCACTAATTATTTGAAAAATGACTTGATTTATGACTTTCTTTGTTTCCTTGTGATAAAAACCTCATGCAACTGCTACCACATCGAAACATGGAAGTATTGATAACCTAATACCATGTTTCTAGGCCATTGTCACTCATATTTGGCTCCTGAATAAACTATTTTTTATTCTTTTTAAGGCAAGAGATGTGTTTTTCTGTGTTAACAATAATTGATAAGACAGCTTATATGAAGGTTTTCTGAGTTAAAATATTTTAATGAATTGTTTTGAGAGCGGGAATCTCTGTGTGGCCCTGGCCAGCCTGGGACTTGTTATATGAGCCAGGCTGGCCAGAAATCACAAAGTCCTTACCTCCTGATTGCTGGGATTTAAGGCACCGCCATACCTACATCTATTACTATTTTTTAAATCACATAGATATGAGAGGGATTATGTGCACAAAAGTGCAGCACCCACAGTGACCAGAAGGGCTATTGAATCTCCTGGGATGGGAGTTAAAGATGGCTGTATGCTTCCCAGCCTAGGTCCTGGGAATCGAACACTGGTCCTCTGGAGGAGCAGTGCAGATTATTTTTTAAAGAAAATTTAATCTATTATAATGTATATAGGGTTTTGTGTGCATGTATATCTGTGTACCACTTGAGTTCTCAGGGATTGTGGAAGCCAGGAGAGGGCATCAGATCCCCTGGAACTGGAGTTACAAACAGTTGTGAGCCACCATCTGGATGCTAGGAATGAACCTAGGCTATCTAGAAGAGCAGACAGTGCACTTAACCACTGAGAAATTTTTCTTGTGTTAAGAAAGAAAGAAAAAGAGAGAGAGAGAGAGAGAGAGAGAAGGAAGGAAGGAAGGAAGGAAGGAAGGAAGGAAGGAAGGAAGGAAGGAAGAAAGGAAAATGAAAGGAAAGAAAAGAAAAGGAAGGAAGGAAAGAAAACGACAACTACAGCAATTGTTTAGACTTAAAGCAACGAAAGTTGTGGGGTTTTGTTTTGGTTTGTGTTTTTTTATTTGTTTGTTTGTTTTGTTTTGTTTTCACAGAGAACAAATTTACTGCCAGTGCTGTTTGGAATTGCTGGCCCTGGACGCTAGTAAAAAGGCAACTCGACTATTAGTCTGCTTTATTGTGGCTTTGGGGTAGATTTCTGTTCCTGCTATTGGTGTTTTTGTTGTTTCTGCAGTTCTGTTGATCACACCTAGAGCCTTACACAGTCTCATGAAGCTCTATACCCAAGCCCCCTATTTTATTATTCATTTCCTTTTTCCCATAATCAATCACTCTCAGACACTGTTACCTGGAAGAGACCATTCCTACCAGCTGCTCTTGGCTTGAGTCAACCCCTCAGCATCAAATGTTAATGGGGAATCATGAAAGCAGGGGTCCCATCTCATTCTTCCACAAATACCATTTTGGTAGGGAAGGGTCTTGTCCCCACATGAATCCTTTTAGGCCATTCCTTGCTTTCCCTTTCACCTAAGGTTTATCCCACTTCCTGGTTCCCTCCAAGATGCTGACTCCTTCCTCTGTCTCTCTAACATGAATGACAAGGCTCTAAGGACCCTGTTTATCTATGCTCCACCCACAAAGTCATTGCCTGTCCAACATGGAGTCATCCCAAAGTACATCCTGAGAAATGTTCGGCTTCTGGCTCTGTTTGCCCAGAGACAGCACCAACAATGTGGTATGTCCTCACATCCGAATGAAGGGGAAGGCAGCAGAAGAGACAGCCCTCCCTCATCCCACCCGAGTCTAGGTTCGTGAAGGTGCATTTTAGGGGGTCACTTACAGGAGGGCATAGGTGATTCAAAGGTAACTGCGTCACAAAACATGACTCATGAAAGTTGTGTTCCTGAAGCTCCTTACAGACTTGCAGGCAAGTGTTGTTATAAACAAAAGAAAATCCCGGCTTGATTTCCAAAGTGGTTGTACAAGTTTATACCCCCACCAGCAATGGAGGAGAGTTCCCCTTTCTTCACATCTTTGCCAGCACGTGTTGTCACTTGAGTTTTTGTCTTAGCCATTTTGATGGGTGTAAGATGGACTATCAGAGTCATTTTGATTTGCATTTCCCCAATGACTAAGGACGTTGAATATTTCTTTAAGTGTTTCTCTGCCATTTGATATTCCTGTGTTAAGAATTCTGTTTAGCTCTATACCCCATTTTTAATTGGATTATTTGGTTTGTTGGTGTTTAACTTCTTGAGTTCTTTATATATTCTGGATATTAGTATTCTGTCAGATATAGAGTTGGTGAAGATCCTTTCCCAGGCTGTTGTTTTGTTCTGATGACAGTGTCTTTTGCTTTACAGAAGCTTTTCAGTTTCATGAGGTCCCATTTATTAATTGTTGATCTTAGAGCCTGAGCTGTTTGTATTCTGTCCTGAAAGCTGTCTTCTGTGCCAATGAGTTCAAGGCACTTTCCTGTTTTTTCTTCTAATAGATTCAGTGTGTTTGGTTTTATGTTGAGGTCTTTGATCCACTTGGAGTATAGATTAGTGCAGGGTGATAAATATGAATCTATTTGCATTTTTCTATATGTAGAGATCCAGTTAGACCAGCACCGTTTTGAAGCACCAACCAAGGACCATACATGGAAAGGACCTAGGTGCCATGCTCAGATGTAGCCCATGGCAGCTCAGTCTCCATGTGAGTTCCCTCGTAAGGGGAGCAGGGGCTGTCTCTAACATGAACTTTGTTACCTGCTCTTTGATCACCTCTCCCTGGCAAGGCAGGTCACAGAGGAAGAGGATGCAAGCAGTCCTGATAAAACTTGATAGACTAAGGTCAGTTGGTAAGGGACGAGGGCTCCCCTTTCTGAGGATTACAGGAGGGGGATGGGAGCAAGAGGGAGGAAAAGTGGGACCAGAAGGAGACCAGAGAAAGAGTGGGCTATGATCAAAATGTAAAGTGAACAAATTTTAAAAAGTAAATTTAAGTTAAAAAAAGAAAATCCCAATAGTCTGATTTTACCAATGAAGACTCAGAAGCCAGATGCTGGGGTAAAAACTACTTCAAAGAGGCAGAGAAAGCTCCCAGCTTTCTACTACCTCTGTCCTACTACCAATGTCCCAGAAGGAAAAAAAAAAAACAAAAACAAAACAAAAACAAACAAACAAACAAAAACACTTTCTATTCAACTCAGGTCCCAGAAAAAAAAAAAGCCAAAAGCTCAAAGCTAAAAAAGCCCTTTCTTCTTCTCTAGACTGTCTTAAATACCCCTCTCTCAATGTCCCTCCTTTTTGTTTAATCCTTGTCAGCTGGTTTCTTGCTCCATCTCTTGACCTAGGGTTAACTTTGTTAAATCCTGTGTTCAGAAATCTCTTGGAATTAAGGTATATGCTAGGGCTGAGCCACACCACAACTAGAAACACATTTTTACAGTTCACTATCTTGTGGTTCACAATGGGATCAAATCCTGCAACACATAACTCCACCTAAGAGAGTCTCTTTTTCACAGCAATTAAAAAATATATTTCAGTAAATTTATTTATTTAATTTGTGTGTGCATGTATGTATGTGTGTGGGCATGAGTATGTCAGAGCGCACATGTCAAAGTCACAGGACAACTTGTGTGAGTTAGTTCTCTTCTCCAACCACATAGGTTCCAGGGATTGACCTCTGGCCATCACTCTTAGCAGCATCTACCTTTAAATACCATATTGACCAGTTTTGTGTCAACTTGACATAAGCTGGAGTTGTCTGAGAGGAGGGAGCCTCAATTGAGAAAGTCCCTCCATAGATCTGGCTGTAGGCAAGCCAGTTGGGTATTTTCTTAATTAGTGATTGATGTGAGAGGGTTCAAATCATTGTGGGCCATAGTACACCTGGGCTGGTGGTGCTGGGTGCTATAGGAAAGCAGGTTGAGCAAACTATGGAGAGCAAGCCAATAAACAGCAAATCTCCATGGCCTCTGCATCAGCTCCTGTCTCCAGGTTCCTGCCTTGACTTCCCTTGATGGATTACAAACTAAGATGATTGTCCCAGCAATTCCTCCCCTCCCCCCCAACCACATTGCTTTTGGTCATGGACTATAAACACTAACTAAGACAGAAATTTTGGTATCTAGAGTGAGGTATTGCAGACCTGACCGTACGTTCTTGGGAGAATTATGGTAGCATTGAACTTTGGTCTGAAAAAGCCATTGAATGGTCTGAGCTCAGTGGGATGTTCTGTGAGGGCTTGGAAGGTAAGAATGTGGAGAACAATGGAGACAACGGAAACCTAGCCTATAAAGTTTTCAAGGGAAGTTTTGAGAGTCTGTTGAAGACTCTATTGGGGCCATTCGTTATTTTGAAATAAGAAATCTGTGGTTCTGGTCAGCTTGGGCTGAAGAATCAGCTGTGATTAACAAGAGACCAGAACAACTGAAGTGAAACTTTTGCTTTGCTGGGATAATCAATACTGGGCAGCTGGAGCTGGAGAATTGGCACCACTAAGGCCAAATCTTGTATGACGTGTTTCCTCAGAGCCAGCACACAGAAGCTGTGTTCCAAAGGTGTACCATGTTCTGGCAGCCAAACTTGGCAGTATGTAAGAGTTTACCAGGTGGTGCTGGTTTTAAAGGCATGAAGAAGTCATGGAGAACAGCTGAAACTTGGCACTGTGGCAGGCTAAGAGAGGCCACTGGTAAACGTGGAGCCTCAGTTGAAGCATAAGTCTCAAGATGGCGCCAGAATGCACAGGCAGAGTTCCTGAAAGAGGTGACAGTGTAGCCCAGATGAAGTAGAGACCCCCACATTTTGGAAATACCACCATCATGAGATGACTACCAAAGACATCAGCAGCCATGGAGTGAAGCTGTCTGAGCTTAGGAGACATGCTGGCTGCTGGGGTAAGTAAACCCTGTGGAGCCCAGACGATCATGAGTCCCAGATGGCGGACACTGAGCTTTACACAGCTGGACTTTGATTTTGCTTAAAGTTGAATATAACTGTGCTTCTGCCCTTCCCTCGAAGAATAAGAAAGCATACAACTTGTTTTTCTTTTTGCAGTAACCCAGAGTTATAAAACCTTATTGTCTAGAAACTTTAGAATTTTTGAAAACTTTGGATATTTTAGAGAACCTTTAAAGAGATTTCAATATTTAAAAGAGACTGGACTTTGAAAGACTGTGGGACTTTAAAAAATTGGATTGTTTCATATTGTGATACTATTTTTAATATGAGATACTTGGGATGAACAAGAAAAGGCTACAGTTTAACACTGACATGCCTGTGTGTCAAGTTAACAAGGGGTCAGTTGAGCTGACAGGTTTGATGTCAACTTGACAGAAACTAGAGTCACTTGAGAGGAGGAACCTCAATCGAGAAAAAGACCCCTCCAGCCTGTGGGCAAGCCTGTTGTGCATTTTATTAATTAACAGCTGGCATGGGAGGGCACAGTCTATTGGTGGTGCCACTCCTGGGCAGGCACTCCTGAGCTGTGCTGAGCAAGCCTTAGCGAGCAAGCACTTAGGAGTGGTACCCCTCCATGGCCTCTGCTTCAGTTCCTGCCTCCAGGTTCCTGCCCTGACTTCCCTCAATGATGGAAGCCCTTTCCCCCACAGGTTGCCTTTGGTCATGGTGTTTTATCATAGCAATAGAAACTCTAACTGAGCCACCCTCACATTATTTACTGCTTACGTAATCTTAGGGAGGCGTCTTGCATGCCTCCTTTATTTCCTGAGTCTTATGTGCTGGCAATGGCACCCAGTTGTCTCTCTCTCACCCAGACCCTCCATGGAGTGGCCAGTGGTTGCCAGGTTGGGCACTGGGGCCTGTCTGGTATATAAATGTGCAATATAACACAGGAGAATCCTGTCACTGTTATTACAAGTGACAACCTTGTAGACAGCTTGACTGGCACCGAAGTCTGTTTAAGCCCATTTAGGCTGCACATGAAGTCCCATACCCTCATGGGCTCCTCCCGCCTTCCCTGGGCTCGGAACCTGGCCTTGGCAGGCAGCATCCGCTGGCTTCCTAGTCCTGTGCTGGCTGCCTAGGGTTATAGACTGCTTCGCCCAAAGACTTATTAAGCTATTTGACGCTGTCAGGGGAAACTCAGCATGTGTATATATCAGTTTTGTTGGCCAAAAATACCTGGAGCGGGATTTTCTGTCTGCTGGGCATTATTATAGCTATTGATCTGAGAATCTGAAAATTCAATAAAACAAATTAAATCTCCCAAGGCTTGAGCACTGGGACCACCAACCTGCCTCACTGCAGGCTTGAAGGCTCAGTGGGAGGGAACAAGACATAAGCCAGAATTAGACCAAACAGCCATGAGCACCCACAGGCCCCTGAACAGCATGAGGCAGTCAGAGCCTCTCTCAGTGGGCAGCATCTTGAGGAGGTGTCTCAGCTTGAGGCATGCCTCTGGGCTCCTAGCATGTTGAGAACATAGGACAAGATCCTAGCACTAGGAAGGCTGAGGCAAGATGGTAAAGAGTTCAAGGCTGATCTCAGCCTCACAGCAAGTTCAAGACCAGCCTAAACTATACGAGACCTTGTCTCTAAACAGTCAAAAGAAGACCTAGGGTTCAAAAGATTCAGTCAGCAAGCACTTGCCCTGTAAGCATAAGAACCAAAGTGCAACCCCAAGAATCCACATGGTAATGCACACTTGTAATCCCAGAGCTGGAAGGCAGAGACCTGTGGATCTCTGGGGCTTTCCAGCCAGCCACCCTAGCCTACTGAATGAACATCAAGCTAATGAGAGCCTGTCTCAGATAAAAGCACAGTGGAGGCTTGAAGCATCTCAGCAGTAAATGGACTGCGGTGCAAGACTGGGCTGTAGTCTGAGCTCCAGATCCCGGGGTAAAAGGAGAGAACTGAGTCCTGAAAGCTGTCCTTGGACCTCCACAAGTAACCTGTGGCTGGCACACATGTGTGTATACACACACACACCTAATGATAAATTTAAAACTATGTTAAGAGGAAGCAAATGGCTCAGTGAGTAAAAATTGCAATCTGAGTTCGGTCCCCAGAATCCACTGATGAATGGACAGAGACAACTCTCTTAAGTTGTCCTCTGAACTTTCCACACATGCTATGGCCAGCACACACACACACACACACACACACACACACACACACACACACACACCACACACTGTAAAACAAAAATAATAAAAGCAATATTAATCACAATGTGGATAGGAAGGAAGGAAGGAAGGAAGGAAGGAAGGAAGGAAGGAAGGAAGG
>NW_026585504.1:58168033-58171388 GCF_907164565.1 Psammomys obesus | reverse complement strand
AGGAAGGAAGGAAGGAAGGAAGGAAGGAAGGAAGGAAGGAAGGAAGGGATCCTGAAGTCCCACAATCTTCTTTAAAAGCTTGCTCCAGAGACCTAAAATCTTCCTTTCGACTCCCACTTCTTAACTTCCCACCCCTTCCCAATAGCATGACTGTAGGGACTAGACGTTTGGCATGGCTTTGGGGACAGGGAGCCTTGTAGGTCTATATAGCAGGATCACAGGCCAAAGAGGGCAGGTGGCCTCCAGACACTGGAGAAGGTGAGGACTATGATCTCTTCTGGAACCTTCTAGGTCTGAGTTAGGTCTTCTAGGCTCCAGTACTAAGAAAATACAGGTAGGACGTGTGGGGTTGTTTTAGTTGCCTGGGTTTTGTTTGTTGAGACAAGGTCTTATGTGGCCCGGTATGGCCTTGTGCTCTTGATGCTCCTGCCTGTGTACCTCAGTGCATGTGCCTGTGCTAGGATAATAGGCATGCCCCACCATACCCAGCTTGTGTTTGTGTATAATCATGTGTGTGAGGGTACACTTGTATGCATAGTCATATGTGGAGGGCAGAAGACAACCTGGGCTGGTTTTCCTCAGTGTGCTTCACCTTGGGTTTGTTTGTTTGTTTGTTTGTTTGTTTGTTTGTTTTGTTCTTTCCAAACTTTTTTTTTAAGGTAAAGTCTCTCACTGGTTCTACTCACTAACATTCCTGTGTCACCTCCAATACCCATGATGCTTTGGTGGTCCTTTGCCAATGTACACAACAGTGGCAAAGAAAACTTGACTCACAAGAAGAGCATGTTCCCTCTTTAAGCAGAACAAGGCTTTCTTGTTAGCCTCCTTATAGTTCATTTTCACATTTTCCTGCTCACTGCCATGCTAAAGGTCTAGTTCCTAGAATCGTGCTATTGGGAAGTGGTGGGAAGTTACGAGGTAGGATCTGGAGGAAGGTGTTATGTCTCTGGAGCTAGCTCTTAAAGGGGGTTGTGGGACTCCAGGCTCACTCTTCCTTCCTTCCTTCCTTCCTTCCTTCCTTCCTTCCTTCCTTCCTTCCTTCCTTCCTTCCTTTCTTTCTTTCTTTCTTTCTTTCTTTCTTTCTTTCTTTCTTTCTTTCTGTCTGTCTTTAAAACAGCCCCAAGCATAGCGCTGTTTAAGGTTCTTAGTGTAAGAATGCTATCCCTGCCTCATGGATAACGTGCAGACCTTGGGCAGGCTTGTGGAGCATTTACCCCTTGTTCAGTGGGAATGGATTGACAGCCTAGATTGACCACATCTTTAAACAGAAGCAAGGTTGTGGGTAGACCAGTTGGCAAAAGCCTTATGGCCATAGGCTCCTGGGAACCTTGTAAGTTATTTGTCATTGTTACTGCTATGATAGAATACCCCGACAGGGGTGACATAAAAGAAGAAGGGTTTGTTTTGGCTCACAGTCTAAGGGTACAGTCTGTCATAAGGGGGAAGGCATGGTGGCAGGAGCAGCAGGCAACTGCCTCTGCAGTTGGCAAGTAGAAAAAGAAGAACGCTGGAGTTGAGCAAACTTTCTCCTTTTCATTCGGTCTGGGACCCCGGCCTACAGGATTCTGTCACTGACAGCTGAAGTGAGTCATCCCACCCCATCAACTTAATCTAGCTAATCCCTCACAGAACTGCCCAGAGGGTTGTCTCTTGGGTGATTTGGGATCTGTCAAGTGGATCATGTTAACTGTCACAGAAGTGTGATGAAACACCATGACCAAGGCAATATATAATTTGAGGCTTATGATTTCAGGCTATCATGGTAGAACAAAGGCCTGGCAGCAGGAGCAGCTATCAGTTTACATCTTGATTAGCAAGTAGGGGACAGAGAGAGAGAGACTGGGAATGGTGTGGGTCTTTTGAAACCTCAAAGGCCTTTCCCAGTACACACCTCCTCCACACCTCCTAATCCTTCCCAAACAGTTCCACCGACTGGGGACTCAGTATTCAAATATATGAGTCTTTGGGGGCCAGTCTCATTTAAACTGCCACACAAACATGAAAGCTGGTGCTTAGCTTATGTTCTCCTTTTTGTTCTATCTGAGACCCCAGCCCACAGAATGTGCTGTCCACATTTTTATTTAATTTTTTTTCATACAATATACTTTGATCATATTCCTTCCCCTCCCCCAACTCCTCCCAGGCCCTCTTCACCTCCCTGCCCACCCAACTTCATCCTGAATCTCTCTCTCTCAAAAAACCAAAATATCATCAGCAACAACAAAACAAAAATCTAAACAAACAAAGAGCCAATAAGACAAAATTTCTAAAACGAAACAAAATGAAACAAAAAGTGCACCAAGAGCCATGGAGTTTGTTTTGTGGTGGCCAGCTGCTCCTAGGCCCAGAGCTCACCCTGGAGTGTGGTTGATATACTCAGTGATGCTCCAGTGGAGAAAAATGATGCTCCTGTCCCTAACAAGTCTCAGTTGTAAACAGCTTCTTGGTTAGAGGTGGGGGTTGTGTTCTTTTCCACTTCTCAGTGCTGGCTGCTGTCTACGTTTAGAGTGGATGTTCTCACCTTAATTAACCCATCTAGAAACTCCTTACAGATGTGCTGAGGGGCTATCACAAGGTGATTCTAGGTCTTGTCAAATTGGCACTAAATACTAACCCCATAGTACTCACAATAGAATGAGGGAAGAAGCGGAGCCAAAGCAGAAGCATGAGCCTTTTCTGACTTAGCACCAAAGTCAAGGCACCACAGTCATGCTCTGTAGAAACCAGTCCCCACTCCCATTCCCAGCTCCTTGATCCCTCCCATTTTTCCACATGAAGTTGCCTAACTGGCAGGTTTAGCAGTTACCACATCTCAAATAAAATATGTATACAAAGGGTTCATGGTTGTCAACAAACTTGGCTCTCTCTGAGTTTTCCTCTCTGATGGAAATGGTTTGGTTGCTCACCTAGAGACCTGTGCTCAAAAGCCTGGGAACATTCCCTGGCTTCCATTTGCTTTTGTTATTGTTTGGTTTGGTATTTTTGATGGCTTTGCTTCTGGAAAAAATTTACTTATGGCCAATTGTACAGATCTGAAGTGTTAAAGTTTGACATTCGGGGGTGCACACTTGTATAAGATTCAGAATTTTCCATCACTGAAGTTCTCTTACCTTCCTTTCTGGTGTATCTTCCAGTTTTTCAAGGGTCGAACAAGTCCTGAATTTGCAGAACCAATTGCCCTTGATCATGAGCGTCCCATTTCACCTGCTGCTGCCCTGGATGTGCTAATATTGTGTCAAATAGGAAGGAAACACCCGGCTGCAAGCACAGGAAGCTCATTCCTTGTCAGCATTTTACTCATTCTTCCTTTCTTCTTCTTCTTCTTCTTCTTCTTCTTCTTCTTCTTCTTCTTCTT
>NW_026585504.1:58158555-58168023 GCF_907164565.1 Psammomys obesus | reverse complement strand
TTCTTCTTCTTCTTCTTCTTCTTCTTCTTCTTCTTCTTCTTCTTCTTTCTCTTCAAGCTTTATTTATAAAACCAGGTTCTGGTGTCTTCCCATTTCCTTCCCTGACCCCAGACATAATTTAAATAACTTAGAGTAGAAGGGGAAGGGGACAGAACAGAAGGGAGGAAGGATGGAGAAAAGCCCACCACAGTCACCTCAGTGCCTAGCTCTTGCCCAGCCTTTCCCTGGCTGCCAGCTTGTCATCTCACTTGCCTGAATACTTCTTGACCATGGGACCCCCAGCTTCCTGGGGTCAGTGGTGCCACTGTAGGGCCATTAGCCAGGCAACAGGCAGCCTCAGCTCTCCTGCTGCTAGTGCCACCTGCCCCTCATGTATCTCTGAGGATGGCCTGCCTCCTGGTTGGGTGCAGACTCTGGTTAGGTTCATTGGCAGACACTTGGTCAGCAACACATGCCAGATGGCCAGCTCAGTGGTCCAGTCCTTCTTGAACATATCTCACCACTGACACCCACATTTGGGAGGAAGATCTTAGGAAGCAACCCTTGGATAGTGAGGCATTAAGTCCTTCATACACAACAGACTTCCATCATAGGGACTCCCTCGGGGTCTTTGATAGTGACCTGTAGGTTGGTGGCATCTTCCTCATTGGGGAATACTTTAACGCAATACTTGTCCATACTTGTCATCTCCTTGTCCATCAGGTGGATGATGGGAGGAGGCAGATTCTCTATATTGGAGTCCACAACTTCGACAGGATGTGGGGGTGGGGGCACCACCTCCTAGCTGCTGTGATCCTAGAGAGCCCCCCTACAACTCTTCCACCCTCCACTAACTCCCACCCCCACCACAACAATACCCACAACTTACGCCTGCCCTGTAACCTTCTCGTTGCACTGTTTTTATGACACACGATGTAACTATGTTGTAATCACCTTCAGGTGAACTTTTGAAGCTGCTACTAAGCCCTGTTCCCAAACTGTGCCCACAGTATTCTTTGATGGTCACCTTCAGACTTGTTCTCACACTGGTAAACTACTATAACCAGCTTCAAATGTCACCCAGAGACTGTGAAATAGCATGGATTGGTGATGATCTGGAAGTCAGTGCTGGCCTTTGTTGAGGTGACAGCCTCTTGGGGACACCTTGTATTTGATGAACAACTTTTCCCAGGCTCTTTGTCTTGCCAATCAGCATGGCAATTGTGTGTCCTTTGTTCACTCTCAAGATGTCTGCATTCCTCTTCCTTGGTTCGTGCCTATGTTTGCATGGATGTGGGTACATGTGTGTGCATAAGTATGCAAGTACATACGGTCACAGAGGCTAGAGTTCAGCTAGGTGCTGTCATTCTTCAGGTGCATCCACCTTGTTCTGGGGAGGCAGGCTAGCTCACTGATATATGGAGCTCAGGTTGGGCTGCGCTGGCTGGCCAGAAAGCCCTGGGATCTTCCCGCCTCCACCTCCTCAGTGTTGAAATTATAAGCATGTGCTACCATACATGGATTTTTGTTACATGGGTACCTGGGGATTGAACTCAGGTCCTCACGCTTTCACTGCAGGCACTTTACCTACTGAGCCATCTCCCCAGCTGCTCTGCAGAGTTTTTCCCACAGGTCACACTGAGAAACTTGCTTCTCTTACTCTATCCTTGAACTGGGGTCCTAAAAGGAGGACCTGTGGAATGGGTATGTGCCCTCCATGACTGGCTGATGCAGGTTGAAGGGCGTAGTAGTTGATCCTATTCACGGGCACACAAGTGTCTGTGATGAAGCTATTGTCTCCTCCCCACAGCCTGAAGCTCAGTCATACCCCCACTTACTGAGTGCCTGGAAACACCTGATCCCCAACATGTAACCACCATGCGCCAACCTCTTCCCTTGCATCCAGCACTAGACTCTTGCAAAGGTAGATTTGCTGCTCTACCTTCGCGCCCCTCTTGCCGAGAGCTTTCTGAAGCCCCACAGCTGGAGGGCTATTTATGTTAACCTCCTAGTTAGAAATTAAGCTCTGATCTGGAAATTAAGGATTGTAATTTAACATTAACCCAGACGTCA
Source organism: Psammomys obesus (assembly GCF_907164565.1). Classification (NCBI taxonomy): domain Eukaryota; kingdom Metazoa; phylum Chordata; class Mammalia; order Rodentia; family Muridae; genus Psammomys; species Psammomys obesus. The sequence continues at coordinate 58,165,971 of NW_026585504.1, read as the reverse complement.
AGATGAAATGAGACACACTGCGGGGGGAAATTGAATTCCATATTGCCAAAGACCCATTTTATTTAGAATAACCAGCCACTCACATCATGCCAATATTGATGGATCATATGTTTAAATTTTTGATAGCCCATTCATTTCTATAATTACATTTATTTCAAATTAAATAAGTCTTGCATACCCTTGATATACAGAGAGACAAAATTAATTTGTGGATCAGAGTCAACGTGCCATTCAACCCCTGAAACTGTCCTTCCTAGAAGCCCTTGGAGAGTGGCATGGTGCCATTTTTTAAGAGATGATTCCATTTACATAGAACAAATGTAACCTGGAAAGGGCTGTATCCTCAGGCTTGGAAGGAAGTATCATGGCAGAGGAGACCACAAATGGTCTTGCTCCTTGATAGGCTCAGCTCAGCTACAGAGCTGAGACCGTTTAGCAGCATAGAGGATCTGCCCAGAAATCAGCAAGCTCTGTTCACAGTGGCTGGAAGTTAATCCAGAGAGCCACCAATGACCAAAGTGTAAAGCAGTAAGTGACTATGGGGGACTCATCTCCAAATGAGACATCTGCATCATCACCCAGCAAGGCTCCAAGAACATGCCAGAAGAGAACCCGAGGTTGAGAAGGACAGCTGCACAACACCATCTCCTGAACATGGCAGTAACTACACCCATGAACTTTAGACTTGGTCGCCTGCACAAGACCAATCCTGTCAACATTCCAGCAGGGGTAGGCGGGAACTCACAAGGCTCCATTCCTAGTTGAGAAGATGCAGCCTGTCCATGGAGGGTGGGAGAAAGTCAGTATTTTTCAGGGATGTGGCCCCTGGGCAGTTACTTATGCTACAGTGGTCAGCCAAACACAGCTATGCATGTAGGCATTACTAACTGAACATGGTAGGATACACACACACACATACACACACACACACACACACACACACACACACACACATCCAAGGCCATATTTTGAGAACTCTCAGGTGCAAATTCCGGAGAGCAGAGCAGCCTTGGAAGCCCTGGAGTGAGGCCAGGGTTACACTGTCTTGTTGGGAAAACCTCTTCCTGATAAGTTCCTGTAATGCCCAGTCACCCTGACACTGGACTTACTGTCCCAAGTTTACAGAGCTGAGCTAGAGTCCACTGTAGTAATTAACCTGCTCAAAGTCACAAAGTTAAGCTCAGAATCTTGAGACCTGCTCTTCATGCCCTCTCTAAACACTCCAGTCCACTGTATGCAACCTTTTTCTCCTAAAAAAAAAAAAAGTTTAAAAACCAACAAAAAGCACTAACCTCTATTCTATTCTGTGGATGCCTGTGTGAGAATCAGCTCAGAAAAGCTTCTACCCTTTCTGACCAATCTCCCCAGCACTTTTGCATAGTTTTTTACCATACCTGCAATTCACATCCTGGTGGCTCGGCTCTCCTCTCTAGAAGCCTCATGCCCTTGGTATTATACTGATATTTCAAACCAGCTGGGCCTGCAGAAGGAAGAGGAACAAGCTGTGTTTGTCTGCAGGACAAGGTCTCAGGAGAGAGGCTCTAGGGCCTTCACACAGTACACACCCCCAGCAAAAGAACAGCGTTTGCTAGTGCTTGAACTGGGCCCTCCATCCTGTCACCTCCTTCCATGGGTGTAGGTGGCTCTGCACACAGGGCTTGCATACCTATGAAAGTTCTTTGTGACTCTTACTTAGAGGTGACATTTGAGATTCAGTACTCACTGGGGCTAGGGACCCGGCCCAGCTGGCAAAGTGTTAGCTGTGCAAGCATGAGGACCTGAGCTCCGTCTCCAGAGCCTGTGTAAAACATTAGGTATGGTTGTGAGCAGATATAACCAGAGCACAGGAGGGTGGAGATAGAGTCCTCAAGGTGCTCATGCTCCTTCTTCACACCGACTTCTCCTAGTGTGTGGCAGCCAGCCTAGCCAATCAGTGAGCAGTGGATTCAGAGAGCAACCTTGTCTTGAAAGACAGGTGAGGAATGATGCAGGAAGATACAGGATATTGACCTCTGCCCCCACACATGCACTTGGACATGCATGTGCAAACACAAGCACATGTACATTCATATACACTATACTACATACAAGCACAAACACACCGATCAGTTCATGGCTCCACACACTGAGCCTCCTGATGAATGTTGGTTATGAACTGAGGACCTGTGTGTGTGACACACGTGAGTCCAGTGTGGAGACCCCTGGTGACTTCCGGCTAGCCTCAACTTGTGCTACAGAAGGTGGAGGGTCATCTACCTCTGACCAGCTGCTTGTTGGCCCTCCCTCTAAGAATGAGTGGGCAGACAGTGAAGATATAACAGGAGGGACCTCATTGTCAATTCAGGGTTAACAGCCTTTAACAGGGGGAAACAACTTAAACTTGATTGATGTGCAGGGTTGAAATTAAACAAGTTTTAACTTGAAGTAGCAGGGGATGCTAGCTGAGAGCCTCCACTGCTCCCAAAAGCGTTCCTGCGCAAGGTTCTCAGGGACTGCACCCCGGGAGCAGTTCCCTGTAGAGAGCTCTGCAGGTCACCAAGGGCCATTACAGGACAACAGGTTTTGAAACCTGGTTCTCAGGTCTCTGCTGGATAACTCAGTTATTCTGCCCTCCGCCTGTATCTGCTCGTCAAGTGCTGGAAGCTGAGTGATCTCCCTGCTTGGGCAGAAACCTCAGGAATGAGGAGGCAGCCAGGACTTCTCTGGAGAACTCTCAGCAAGGACAGAAACCGCTGGAGAGGTGGAGCCCTCTCCATCTCCAGCGAACTTCCATGTCTAGAAAGCCCATCTGGGAGCTCCCAGCCAGGCCCCGAAGTCCTCAGTTGAGTCCCACAATGAGAGCTTTGCATCAGGACCATCAAATTTACTGAGGACCAGCTGGGCCCTGATTAGCTGGATCTCAAACTACATCTAGCCACTCAGGAATTAGCAGCCAAAAAGTTTCCATCAGTTCCTCATCAGTGTGGTCATATTTGTTTGCTGCAAGTAGTTTTCTGACCTGGGTGTTCCATGTTCTGGTTACCAAAATCTGGGTCCCTCAGACTGCTGGGAATATTGTTTCCATGAAGCCTAGACCTCTGGGCTTGAGTTTCTAATCCATCATATGGGTGCTGGGAACCAAACTCAGGTTCTCTGCAAGAGCCACATATCGCTGGTACCCACTGAGCTATCTCTCCAGCCCCACAAGGGTCTTTTTAGGAGGATATTGTTTGGTTTTGGCATCTCTGCCCCAGGGACCAAATTTGAGAATTTTTTTTTGCTCTGATTATGATGGGGTACTTTGTACTCTGTGTTTTAGAGACATATGTACACTCCATATTGTAGAAAGGAATCAGCACGGGCATCATCACCAGCTCAGCACACACACCTACCATCATGCTTGCTTTGTTCTGGGTGAACTCCTAGAGGAGCACCAGGTTGACACTGGCAAAGACCAGCTAGACTCGGTGTTTCATGAATGGCCGAAGAAAGAGGGAAGAATGTAAGGTAGAGGGGCACAAATAGCACACACCTCAGAGGAGACCAGAGGAGCGAGGCTGAGCTCTGGAATGATTGACAGCCTTTACTCCCACGCCCACTTCCTTTACAATCTGCTGGAGATGAGGTTAAAGCAGGTGTTTAGGATGTTGATCCACTGTCTTCTCAGTCTGCCCTGAATAAGATTCAGCTCTTTAACATCTACAAATGACAGGTAGCTTTGAAGAACATGGTCTGGTGAAAGGATATGATTTCATAAACCAATCTGGCCTGCCTTCCTTTCTTTTGTTTTTGCTGTAAACAAAACAAAACACCCTGACAAAAGCAATTTAAAGGAAAAAAGGTTTATTTGGCTCATAATTCCAGGTAAGTCCATCACTACCGGGAAGTCACAACAGAATGAGTTAGAGGGAGCTGGGCTCCATCACATTCATAGCCAAAAAGTAGAGAGCAATGAATTAATCCACAATGGATGGTTCAATTCAAGGTAGTCCTCCACAAACATGTCCACAGGCCAACCTGCTCTAGACAATCCCTCATGGAGACTTCTTTCTCAAGTGATCCTAGCTTGTACAATCTAATTGTCTAGATTAACTTGACAATGAAAACTAGCCACTATACAATCTAACTCTGGATTTAAGGGAGACATCAGGTCTACCCAAGTTTTAAGATTGATGGCTTCCTTTGGGGTAGGTTGCTGTGTGTGCTGGGGAGACAACACCGTCATTATGTGGGGTCTAGGACATCATGGGGTATTCAAAATTAGTGATTCCTGATCTCCTGCCCCACAAAAAATACATACTTAGAATTTTGGAGCTTTTGTTTCTTGGTCACACATTTATCAAAACAAACAAACAAACAAACACACACACACCACCGCTGGGGAGATGATCTGGAAGGTGAAGTGCTTCTGTGAAGTGTACAAGCATAAGGACCTGAGCTTGCTCCCCAGCCCCCATGTGAAAAGCAATGGTGTGCCTCTGTGATCCTAATGCTGGGGGGACAGAGACGGGAGGACCCCAGGCTCCCAGGCCAGTCTGAACTGAATCACTAAATTTCAGTTTGGTGAGAGGCTGTTTCAAAAATTAAGGTGTTGGGTGAGTGAGGAAGCTATATAACATTAATGTCTTGTCTTCACATGCAAATACACAGTTAGAGCATACACACACGTGTGTGCTTACATACAAACATATACACTCAAGAAACCAATACATAGCTTCTTTATTCTTCGGACGATTCTACTTAAAGACATTCTACTGAATGTACAGGGCACTGAGGAGTGAACCCTGGCCTCATGCATGCTAAGCAAGCACTCTACCAACTGAGCTACACCCAGCCTCCACCTGACACAGAGTTCAATTCATTGCCATTGAACAAGCACACTACTGTCATGACTGAAAGAGGTTCATCTAATCATTGGCTTTTTCCCGTCACAACCTTCAAGTGAATGTGAATATTGGACATATTTGATACTGGGTTGGGAGCCATTTTATTCATACTTATTTATATTTTTAAATTTATAGATGCTACCAGGGATTAAAGCTGGGACCTCCTGCATGCTATTCAAGTGCTCTACCACTGAGCCATTTTAAATAGTGACACCACCAACTAGAAAAGTCCCTGAGTTCAGGAGATGCCTCAGCTGGTAGAGAGTGTCTTGCACCAGTGTGAAGACCAACCAGAGTTCAGGTCCCCAGAACCCATTCAAAGGCCAGAAGAACATGGCAGCCCACCTATAATTCCAGAGCATGGCGGATAGAAACAAGGGGTGCTCTGAGCAAGCTGTGGGGTCACTGAGAAGCCCTTCCTCAATACACATATGGTAGAGAGCAATACAGGAAGGTACCTGATGTCAACCTTGGACCTCTGCGTGTACACTCAGACCCTGCACGTACACCTACACAAGTGTGTATCTATATACAGTCAAACAAATACTCACTACGCAGGTACCCAAGGGGAAAAGTGTCCCCCAATATGAGAAAGTTCTCGCTGCACAGACTTTGAAAAGGACAATGGCAGCTGGAACCAGGAAGTAAAGGTAAAGGGTTGCCTTGTTCTGTGCCTCTGCTGGAACCACACCCACGGGAGGCCTCAGATTTCACCCCCTTACTCTTGTCTGAAAATGAACCACCACCCTCAATGGAATCCACACACCTCAGCCGTCACTGCCTAGTGATTTGAGGTTCCCAGATAAATTTTAGCAAGTACTTGAATTCACAAGTGCTAGTCAACAAATAATAATGACCTGTGAAAAACCAATTATGGAGGTATTTGCCAAGCTTCTAGGATTGCTTCCAGGCCACTCCAATGCCCTGTACACTACAGACAATAGCCCACTATGAAAGTACAGCAGCAAGCTAGAAAACAGAACCTGGACTCTCAGGAAAGTCTATGGCTTGGCCGTCAGTCGGCACGCTTTCCCTGCTGGGTCACATTAGGAGCCTCATGCAGCTATAGTTTTAACAGAAATGATTTGGTACAAGCCACCTCATTTGCCCAGATATTTAGTAGAAATTCCTGGACTCAGGCGTCAGGCTGCATCGTCTGCAAAGGGAACAGTTGCCTTCTAAAGATGCAAGAGGGAGACCCACGAATTACTCCACCAGCAAGTGGAGGCTGCCATTTTCTCTCCCACCTGAGCCCCTCCTCTCCTCTCCCCTGGGCCCTTGCAGGACTCTTTGAGCAAAGACCCTGAAGCATTTGAAAGAGATCATCTTCCAGTGTTTCCTGTTTATTTCCAAGGAAGATACTTATCTCTTGAACAGACTGACTGCCCCAACAATCAAAACCTCAAATGTCCTCCTTATCTACTCCCAAGAGAGCTCTGGTCAATTATCTGTCTTGTTTTCCCAGTTTGGCAGAATCCCAGGGGTGGTTGGGGAGGGGAGGTAGAGTCTGTGGGCATGATCTGGTGCGGTCGCAGCAAGCCATGGTCATTTCATTCTTCAGAGGAGAATCCTCTGAAGACTTTTGTTCAGGTGCCCAGGAGGAGACTTGCTGAGTCATGCTGACTGGATGGTAGAGACGCACTTTCCTCCTTAGCCACAGTTTAGCCAGCCCTGTCCTCAAAGTCAGGAGGCAGACCATTGGTTCAGGTCTGGCCCTTCCCGCCTAAGCAGGGCCAACTGACCTGGCATCTGCCAGTTTAAAGTCTTGTGTGAGCTGGCCGTGCAGTTACCTCTCCTGTCATGCTGTCCTCGAAGCTCCCCAGAACCCCCTGAGTGTCTTCCTCTGGGATCCTGGCATATGCCAGTGTCTTCCTTCGTACTTCATGCCCAGAACAAATATCACACACCCAGACTGTGAGTTCTCACAGCAGCCCTACAGAGCGTTCATCATACATCTCTGTGTACTTATGATGCCTGTTTTACGCATGTCCATTTTTAAAGATTTGTTTATTTTTATTGTGCATATGTTTTACGAGTGTGTGTGTATGTGTGTGTGAGGCTGAACAGCAAGCATTGCACTGTTATCTCTGAGGGACTTGAGCCTTGAGTATCTGTGGCCACAGCTATCCTCAGGAGGTCCTGGGTCAATCCATTAGATTACCAGAAGTTTGCCTGGATTTTCATGTCTGTTTTCCCCTCTGTATCAGTGATGAGGACAGAGATCTTACTCAATGACTGTCCCAGAATCCCTAGGCACCCAGTCCAACCCCCATCACCCTAGAGGATTCTTAATAAAAACTTATTGAATCAAAGGACACGGAGATGGCTCAGTTATTAAAGAAAATGCTGTGCAAGCATGAGAACATGAGGTCAGATCCCCAGAACCCAGTATAAACAAGGTGAGGGACACCGGGTGGGCAGTCAGGCAGATGCCTGGACTCATTGTTAGCCAGCCTGGCTGATGCAGGTTCAACGAGGGATCCTGCCTCAAAATAAATAAATAGATAAATAAATAAATAAATAAATAAATAAATAAATAAATAAATAAATA
>NW_026585504.1:58146632-58158545 GCF_907164565.1 Psammomys obesus | reverse complement strand
ATAAATAAATAAATAAATAAATAAATAAATAAATAAATAAATAAATAAATAAATAAATTGGAGAGTGACCTAGGAAGACATGTGACATGGATCTCTAGTCTCTGTACAAAGTGCACACTCGTACCGGTATACACATGTGCGTACGCCATGCAACACCACACACACACATACTAAAAATGAGGTTAAATATGTCCTGAGTGACTCACTCAACCTGCCTGAAATTCTGTTTTCTTTGAAGGGAAATGAGCTTTCTGGTCCCCACCTGGAAGGGCTGTGCTGAGGAGGGGATAGTTCTCAGCCATGGTGGAAAATGTTGTAGATGGTAAAGAGGACCCACAGCTGCAGCTGGCAGCTGACCATTAGCTCATCTCCTTCCCATGATGCCTCTCCCTCAGCTCGTGAAACTGTCTGCCTGTTCATGGATTTCTCAAGCACACAGCATCTGTCTCCCAAATGCTGGGTGTAGAGCTAATCCAGAAGGACTCTCCATATGGTTCAGGCTCGTCCAACCTGCAGCCGGTGACTTCTTGTACCCCAGGATTGCTATGGATGAAACCCAATACGAAACTGTAAGCTTACTTTTAACATTATGGAATTACTTTTCAGTTTTTTGTGTGTATATGAATTATCATCCCAGACCGTTCTTTCCTGATTGGTATTGATTCTGTAATGTGATGGTCCATTTCTCTTAGTGTGACCTTTGTAAATGACAACATTCGTGTTGCATTACCCAAAAGTTACACATACCTACTAAATTTACTCCAGAAGCCATCCTGGAGCAAGTCCCAAGCCAGAGACTGACGAGAAGATGGCCCCAGAAAAAAGAAAGATAGATGGGGAGGAGGATAACAGTCACCAGCCCCTCCCTTGAGGGATTTTAGAGAGTGAGCTGTCTCAGGCTTTTCCCACCTAGAACCAGTGAGCCAGGGAAAGGAGTATAAGAGTCAGCACTAGCTGGATTTTGGGTTTCTGCACCTGGCAGACAGGCCCACAAGTGGCTAGTAAATTCAAATACAGGGGAGGGGACAGCTGTATCACAGCTTCCTAGGAATGGATACATTCCATACTGGAGGAAGGTTCCTTAAGTCCTAGGAAATGGCCTTCTTGTGCTCTGATAAGCACCAGGACCAAAAACAACAGAGGTAAGAAAGGGCTTGGCACTCAAGGAATGACTTCCAGAGGACCTGGGTTCCGTTCGCACCACGTACGTCAGGCAGCTCACCACCGTCTGTAACACCAGTTTGATAGAGGGATACCTTCTGGCCTTCAAGGGCACCTGGAGGCAGGAACTGAACAGAAACCATCAAGGAGTGCTGCTCACTGGCTTAATCCCCATAACTCACTCAGTTTGCTTTTTTTTTTTTTTTTGTTAATAAAACTCAGGACCACCTGTCCAGGAGTGGCGCTACCCACAGCGGGCTGGGCCCTCCCACATCAATTGTTAATCTGGAAAATGACCACAGACTTATGCACAGCCCAATCTGACGAATGCACTTTCTTCCTCAGTTGAGTTTCTCTTTTCTCAGATGACTTCAGCTTGTGTCCAGTTGGCAAAAGCTAAGCAACATAAGAAGTAGACTAATGTTACATAACTCAGGAAGTTCCTGAGCCTTACAGGATCCACAAACCCCTCCTCAAAGTCACAAAAGCACCGACAGGTACTGGGAGAGGAGACCCCAAATTGCCTGCAAGTCATCTAGGGAGCTCTGTGCAGCTTTTGTGTGTCGTCACCCATGCTGGCAGGGCTTTTGGGGGGAACAACTACTTTTGAGTTGTCCATGCTACAGTAGGAGACCCTTCTCTCCCATACTCCTATGAGTACCACCAAAAAACTCACTGGTTAGCTAATCTGGACTTAGATTTTATTTTTCTGTCTGTGCTTAGTGTTCCACCTAAAGTCAGTAGGTTTTATTTCACAGGAAAAGTACATGACAGGGACTAAAATGATAAGAGGACACTGAGGACCCAGGTCACGCGTTATTTTGCCCATCATGCTCAGCAGAAAGTCTCCCACACTGCTCCTACATTCAAGGTAGGCTCTCCTATGACAACAAAGGGACAACTCTGCCAGTGTGGGTGGCAGAAGGTAGAAAGTCCTTCTTGGGAGTTAGGGCTCTCACTCAGCCAGCAGAATATTCGCTTTCCTGGCACACACAATGCCCTGGGTTCTGTCCCTAACATGCCATAAACTATGTCTGATGCTACACTCTTGAAATCCCAGCATTTGAGAAGCAGAGGCAGGGAGATCCTGAATTCAAGTTCATCCTGGGCTACATAGTGACTCTGAAGCCAGCCTGGGCAACATCAAAAAAAGGAGGGAGGGAGAGAAAGAGGGAGGGAGAAAGCGGAAGGGAGAAGAGTAGCAAGAGAGACAGAGAGGGAGCCCTTTTTAGCAGTGAGTTGACCTGATTACTCCTGCTGTCTCCTCAGCCCCTTTTAGGTAGGCATGGAGAAACCCAGCTGTGCCCCCCCCCACCCCACCCCCCACCCCCAGCATCCTAAGCAGCATCCGTAGCTGCTTAGGTCAGAGGAAGGCTTGACAGGCCCTTCTGCAAGGACAGCATGGAAAAAGCCAGCTGGAAACTCTGGGCCTAGCCAGTGACTGCTGCAAAGCAATCCATAAATGTATTTTGTAACAACCAACCTCTGTTCCCTGGAAGGCAGAGGAAAAAAAAATAGATCCCTCATGAAGGAAAATTGAAGTGTACCCAAAAATTCCTCAATACTCGTCTGTCTTCCCTTCCCAGGTGCTGGCCAAAGTTGTCAGAACATGCCTGCCTCCCTGTTTAAGCAAGGTAATTTGATCCAGGCAATAACCATCATAAATATTCATGGTCTCGACTTAACATTAGGATAACATCTGTTTCCAAACATCTGCAATCTGTTTTCAATGCTTCAGTAAAATGTAAATTAGCTATAACTAATACAATAAAGTACTAATGGGGGTAATGAGAATGAAAGACGCCCATTAGGGCTGGAGTCCGGCTCCAGCTCCCATGGCTGGTTTTCTAGAGTTCTCCAGAACTTTCTTTCCATCACCTCAAACTTCCCACAAGGCTTTGAAAGACCTCTGCTGGTCAGTAGATTCACAAGCACAACAATCCTTTCAAAAATTACAGTCTTTACCCTAATTGGTAATATTCTACAACTTAAATTTTTATAATTTAAATTTTTTTATCTCTTATTTTTGTTTTATTTTTTAGACAGGGTTACATGTAACCTTGGCTGGCCTTGTGCCTACTGTATAAGCAAAGGTCACTTTGCACTTCTGGTCTCCTGTGCCCACTCACCTCCCTGGTGATGAGATTACAGGGGTATACTGCCGAGCCCAGTTTCTACGGTTCTGGGAATAGAACCGAGGACTTTGTGCTTTCTAGGCAAGTGCTGTATTAAATACACTATCTTCCCAGCTGCTGTTGTTGTTTTGTTGAGATAGAGTCTCACGAAGTCCAGGCTGGTCTTGAGCTAGCTATATAGTATAGGCTGGCCCTAAACTCTTGACCCCCATACCTCTGGCTCTCTGGTACTGGGATTACAAGCATGAGTCACTCATCCAGCTTTTACTCCTTATTTGTCCCTTACAGCTCAGTTACTGACACCACACAGAGAATACCCACAGTACATGGAAAATAAGAAACAGGCCAACATTTCCTTTGTTTTATGTGTGTGTGGCAGGGGGAGAGGGAGTATGTGTATGTGCGTATGCGGGTGTGCAAGCGGAAAACATTGGGGGTCGCTCTCCATCCCTCTGCACCTTACTCCCTCCAGACGGACTCTGGGACCAGCCTGGTGGCCTGCAAATCCTAGCAATCCTCCCCTGGGTCTCCACCTCCGCAGTGTTGGGATTATAGGAATGAGACCACACTCAACTTTGTAGATTGGTTCATGCTCATTTGTTAATATATATATGTGCGTATATATATATATATATATATATATATATATATATATATATATATATATATACATGGGGGAATATATAAGAAACCATCTTTCATACACATGATTGAAAGTTTGCCCTTCTTTTCACTTACATTTATTATAAGGGTACTGTTGTCCCAGTTGACTAGGGGTGTGACACAGTTAGCAATGCAGGGTCCTGGTTCTGATGACATTTTCTGAAGCCCTGATCTCTCTTTTATAAAACTAACCAATCAGATTCACGTGAAGCTGGACATGTGACTCAGCTGATAGAGGGCTTGCTTATTGTGTAGGAGTCCCTAGGTTCCATTTCTGTCCCCCCAGAACTGGTAAGGGTGGTACATGCTTGTAAAGCCACCACTCAACACATCTCTCAAGCCCTTCCTCAGGTCCCATCACACTCTCTGACCACTTCCATGCTCCCCAAAGCACCGCCTAGCCCACAGGACACCCAATGAAACATTCTAGACAGGTGGAAATGCTCCAGTCTTTGATGTCAACTATGGGAGCTGTTGAGCCCTTGACATAGTTTGAATGGGGTACAGATCTGAAATTCTGCTTTCATTTCATTTTAAATAATTTAATCATACATTGCCACTTGTGGGTGGTGACTCTTTCCTGGGAAGATAGCTATTGGAAGCCCAGATGAGCCATTTTAGGATAGATACACAGACAGCAGTATGAGTAAAAGACACTAACATAGCCATGGATAACAAAACATAGATGCACAAATAATATGTATGTGTGTATGCTCATATATGTGTGGCTATACATATATGCATGAGTGTGTAAAGGCCAGAGGTCAACCTCAGGTGTTATTCCTCAAATACTACTCACCTTGTGTTTTGTAACAGGGTCTCTTGTTGGTCTGGAACTCACCAAGTTGTCTAGGCTGGCTGGTGAGACAGCCCCAGGGAGGTGTCTGCCTCCATCTTCCCTGAATTAGAATTATATGCACGTAAAACTATGCTTGGCTTTTTTGTTTTTCAACAAAGATTCTGGGAGGTCAAAGTTGGGTCTTTGTTACCAACTATGACACCTCCCTAGTACAAGAGACATTTCGAATTCTCAAAACCTCTGCCCCTGCTCAGGCAAAGACCTTGTCCTACTTCTTAAGTCCTCCCCATCACGGTACAGAGGCAAAGTGGCTGGAGAGAACACAGCTGGTTGCCTGGTATGCACGGTCAGGAAGCAGAGAGTGAACAGGAAATGGCCTGGGCTATAAACCTCAGGTCCACTCTTAGGGATCCACTTCCTTCAGTGAGGCTCTATCTCTTAAAGGATCCACAGCCTTCCCAAACAGTGCCACCAACTGGAGCCAAGTTTTCAAACAGATGAACCCATGGGGGACGTTTCACATCCAAACCACAATCAGCAAGGTTGAGCCTCTGAAGGGCCACAGATGTTCCCTGAAGGACCAGAAAACCCAACGGTGCTCAGCTCCCAGCAAACTTTGACCCTGTCTTCTAGGTAATGGAAGTCCCCAGAGTGCAGAGGATCACACTATAATGTGAAGGGCAGACAGGAGGCTGGAAAGGGGGCTGGAGAGACGGCTCAGTCAAGAAAGTGCTTTCCATGAAAGCATGAGGCCTTGAGTTTAATCCCTCCAGAATTCCTATGGAAAAAGTCAGACACAGTGGCACACAGCTGTGATCCCAGCACTGGGAAGATACAGACAGGCAGATCTTTAGGGAATCTCTGATCAGCCAGTTTAATTGCATTCACAAGCTCCATATTTAGTAAGAGACTCTATCTCAAAAATACTACGTGGAAGAGCTGAGGGCTCAAGGTTTAAAGGTGTGAATTGCTCTCAAAGAGGACCAGAGTTTGGTTCCCAGCACCCATATCAGGCAGCTCACAACCACCTGTAACTCATGCTCCAGTGGGATCTGACAGTCTCTTCTGACCTCCATAGCAACAGCACCAACATGCACACACACTGAAAAATAATAAAAATATTTTTTTTAAAATATAGAGGTAGTAGGTAAAGCAATTGAGGAAGACACATGATGTCACCCTCCGATCTCCACACCCTCGTACACGCACAGAGGATAGGTAAGGTGGAAATCAGTGGGCATTTGGCTGAGGCTGAGGAAGAACCAGGAGACCGAGGCTGGAGACCACTGGGGACTCTTGACAGATTAATGCTGGGTAGCTAGTCCCCACAGAGTGGAGAAGGGAGAGGCAGAAGTTGGTGTGTAGACTAGCAAGGCTCCCTGGGAAACCCAGCAGTGACCATTGGGAGAACATGCCTGACACCTGCATGGAAGCCTTTGCAGGTTGGGCCAATGCTTTGAGATAAAGGGAAGCCCCAGTGTGGGCATGGCTCAGCACAGAGAAAACAGATGCCATGGTCCCTGGCTTGTTTTTCATTCTAGTGCCACCATAAATCTCCCAGAGCAGCCCCTCCTTCCCTAGGCTCAGCTCTCTAGTCTGGGAGTATCAGTCATGATAAGACATTACTTAAAGCAGCGGTGACAGGTCCTAATCAGTCTTGTGAATTATAGACTTCTCCCCGCACTGCGGGCAGGGTAAGCATTAATACACATTTATGCAAAGCAAGAGCAGGAGCTGTCGGGGGCTAATCTTTACAAGTATGATAAATGATGTTTATTTTCAATGATGGAACGAAACAGCCCAGCCGACAGTAATTGTAATAAAAAGGACAGATCAACTTCTATAAAGTGATTGAATTATCCAACGATTGCATTAACGTCCACACTCCAGTATGTCATCGGCTTCCTCGAGGTTCCGAGGACAATGTGCAGGACACGTTCCCCTTCACGTCAATGCCTGCCCTTCATGAGAGCTACTGGGGCAGAGGTACTGTCAGTTAGGAGGGCTGTCGTCCGTCTCCACCAGCTTGGACCTCACTTTACTCCCACAGATGAAATGGAGGCTAAGAAGTCTTGGTGACAGTGAGCCTCGGCTGATGGATGTGTCCAGGTATCACGCGGAGGGGAGGAGGCTGGGAGGGTGAGTCTATATCACCAGCCTTGGGAAACAGCACGCCATGCTACCTAATTCTCTCCAGGACTCTCGGGGTGTGTGCTGTGCTTCTGTTCTGTTTCTTCCCCAACCTCCCTGAAGCAAAGAAAGAGCGGCTCAGAAAGGTTAAATAGCTTGCCCAAGATCACACAGCTAGCATGTGTCCTGAATGTGTCACGCCAGGAAGCATTTAACAGGTTGCTGAAGGGACTCTTGGCTCCAAGCTCTTTTGTTGATGGTAACCAATGTACCTGACCAGTCCTGCAGTGGCCCAGATGGCCTGAAGGTCAGGCTGCTTTGTTGTGGAGGCCTATAGATGGTCAGTGGCCTGGATCAGGGATGCTCAGTGAAATTTAACATTTTTATTACATCTTATTTTATTTACTGTGTGTGCACATTTGTGCTCAAATGCATGTACGTGCACACACACACCATGAAGCATTCATGTGTGGTCAGAGGACAATGTTGAAGAAGGTGGTTCTCCGTTTCCATCATGCAGGTCTGAGGGATCAGACTCAGGTTGGCATGCTTGGTGGCAAATGACTTTACCCACTGAGCCATACTTTGGCCCTCAGTGGCATATTAGAACAGCTCTGTATTGGCAAAGTAAGTTCATGGCTTCAGCTGGCAGATCTGCTTAGATTGCATCTTTCTCTTGGAACTTGTCCTGCAAAATGGAAACAAGAGTGAACACTACACCAGAGGACTGACAGTCAGGCAGAGAGAAACCCATAGGCTTTTAGTACGTCCTCTCTCAGGTCTGAGCACCTCTTGGGAGATGACAATGACACCAAGCAAAAGAGAGGTGACACCCTGACCTATTATGTCTGCAGAAGCCGTGGACTTTCACCCAGTAGACTGCTTGTTGCTCGTTTGCCTAAGGTATATGGCCCCTACTGGACCCTAGTCAATTCAGAGTCAAATCTTGTCTTTAACTACCACAAGTGTCTCCTAGGCATCTAAATCATGACAGCCCGACTGAAGAACATTGACTTTATGTATGGCCTAGGGAAATGGATCTGTCTGGTAAAGTTCTTGATAAAGACTGAATTCCAGATCCCCAGCATCTGTGCGCGCGCGCGCACACACACACACACACACACACACACAAAGCTGGGAGCAATGGCATTTGCCTATAATCTGAACCCAGAGACAGGAAGGTCCCTGAGGCTTTCCTGGCCTGCTGGTCTAGCCAAATTGGTAAGCTCCAGGTTTTGTGAAATTCCCCATCTTCAAAAAATAAGGTAGAGGGATGAGAAGATGACTCAGATGGTAAAGGGCCTGGAAGACAGGCATGGGGACCTGAGTTCAGAACCCAGCATTCACATGAAGCCGCGTGTGATAAGACCATGTACCACAGGCCAAGTGCAGTAAGACAGTCACCACTGGCCAGTCATGGCAGTGCATACGTAACCCCAGAGTGAAGTGATGAGTTCCAGAGTCCATGACAGATCCCATAGAAGAAAAGTAGGATCAGTGGGTGTGGTGGTGCATGCCTTTAATCCCAACACTCAACGGGTGAAGGCAGGCAGACCTCTATATGGCCAGCCTGATCCTCATAGTGAGTTCCCGGTCAGCCAAGGACACATTGAGAGACCCCACGTCAAAAAAAAAAAAAAAAGCTAAACAAAGCAAACAAACAAATTTCATAAGCTGTTGAGTATTCTAGGAAGACACCCCAAGCTAACTTTGTCACACACACACACACACACACACACACACACACACACACACACGGGAGGTGGAGAATGACTAGAAAACCAAATGTGACCTCTGGCCTCCACATGCGTAAGCAAAAACTGTGCAAGCATTCATGAACACATACACACACGCACGTAGATACGGTGGGTAGTGATTGAGAAAGACACCATATGTAGACACTGACCCCAACTCTATACACAAATGTATTTGCACATGAACACACACATACTCACACACACTTTTTTGGCTTTATAATATTTATACCCAATAGTAATTGGGAGTCTGGATCTCCCCTTGTCCTCTCTCCAAATGCTCAAGTCCAAGCTGAGATCCAAGCTCTCAGGTAGCCCCTCAATCAAATACAAACAAACAAAAACCCATGCTGTAATACTCTGCACGTGCTGGGACGCTCAGCCTGTTGACCTGAAATATGAGGCAGTTAAGGTCTGTGCAACTTGCTTTCAGCTTGCTCTAGGCTTTTCCCCGGGGAAGCCCATTATGAGCGTTTGTGTAGACATCTACATAAGCTACACCAGTAACTGATTCTACCAAAGGACAGTTCCTCTTTATCAAGCCTGGTTCTATCAGTTCTTTAATCACTCTTCACTCTACCCCTACTTGCAGGGAACTGAACTTTGAGAGATAAGGGGACCTGCCAGGGCCAACAGAACCCAGTGGTGGAAAAGTCTTTCCAGCCCCAAAGTCTTTCCTGACCACTCTCTTTACTTTGTGGGGAAGAGACACTGTCTCATTTTATAGAAAAAAATGTGTGTTACTTAATGATTCAAATACTGATTTCATATCTGGTTGCAGTCCTTGTTCTAAGAATCTCCTGTCTAAACTTTGCTCCCCAATTGTTCCCTGATATATCAATAAAGAGACTTGACAACCAATGTCTGAGAAGGGGCAAGAAGAGGGATGGACTTCCTGCCCTCAAGGGGAGGAGAAGAGCGAAAGAGGAAGTGGGGTGCAGCCAGGAGGAGAGGTCCAGGAGACATCAAGAGAGCGCAACTAGAGCAGAGAAAGCCATAAAGTGCAAGTATCTAAGGATTTACACTGGGAGGAAGCCAGATTATTTTAGAGGGTTAAAATAGATTAATATTGCTCAGTTCTTATGCATAAAGCTTACAAAATAAATATAATAATCTGTCTTAGTTATTTGGGTGCTAGTTGGATTAAGAGAGAAACTGCAACATATTTCTTAAACAACCACAAACAAGACAGGTTATATCTGAGGTTGTACTATGGTCACCACACACATACAGACAAGGAACAGTCAAAAATAATAATAATAAAAAGCAGAAGTCTCCACTCTAGTAGTTTTTCAGGTGGCTAAGTTACCCCACAGACATCATGTCTGGAACTGAATGCACCAAGAAGAACATTTTTCTAGGATCTAAGAAGACTTTAAAAAGCTTGAGAAATGCTCCAGTGGCCAGTTTGCCCCTTAACCTGGACTTCCCATCAAACATGCAGACAGCCAGGCTGGTTTATGGAAGTTTGCAACCACTGGGTTCACCTCGGTCTTCTTGTCAAAAAACAGGACTTTTGCTATGGGAGCCCTAGCTGTCCTGAACCTGAGTGGAACACTCATTTTGGAAACTAAATCCCTGGTCCCTGTTTGCACATCCATTCTTTATCCAAATAAAAACCTTTGCTTTTCCTTTAGCTTCACTTACAGCTTCTCAGTCTGTGTGTCCTCTTCCACCCACTGCAGTTTCTGGCCAGCCACCGCAAAGAACCTAAAAATGGATGCATGCTGCATACTGGAATCCCCAAAGCATCATGTTCCATGGGAGCAGCCAGACATACACTGCAGTATGACCTCAATGTACAATGTCCAGAAAAGGCAACCCACAGAAACAGGAAGCAGTGAAATGGTAAGGACGGGGACTGAGGAGATGAAGCTGAATAGGTCTGTGTTTTCTTTGGGAATGCCACTTGGGACTAGAGAAAGTGGTTGCTCCCACAGTCTTGTGAATTGTCAAAAGAAAAGTTGCACACTTTAAAGTGATTAATTTGGGAGTGGGCAAAGCACTTTCATGAGGACCGGAGTCCACACCCCTAGTACCCATGTGAAGGCTGGGCATGGTGACACTTATCTGTAACCCCAGCAACAGGGATAGTGGAGAAAAGCAGATCCTCAGAGCTCATCCCCGCTGACCACTCCAGCCAGTGGTGAGTTCTGGGGTCAGTGAGAGACCCTGTCTCAAAAAACAAGCAGGAGTAATAGAGGAAGCACCTACTTCAACCTCTGGCCTCTACATGTACTCATGCCCACACATGCAAATAGCCAGGAACACACAAAAACAAAGAAAAATCAAAAAAAAAAAAAAAAAAGAGGAGGAAAGACCCCTATCTGTTTGTGCTGCACTCAGAGTGTCCTGCTTGGCCATACCACTTTGATCCTTCCAGGCGCTCCTGAGCCAGGCTGGGCCCAGTCTAGAGAGATGGGGAGGTGGCCAGGAGCTCTGGGAGACTGAGGCACATCACAGCTGGAGTCACCTGACAGCCGGAGGCTTCAGAGCCTTGGCAAATCTTCGGGAAGGGGCCCCTCATTTGTAGTAATCACGTTTCGGCTTGTTTCGGCTCCTTTTTAGTTCACACCTCATGCTTCTGTCCCTAGTTTGGTACCTATTTCAGGTATTCTTCATATTTAGCTTTAAAAGGGCTTCTCTTAAATGTGTATTTTTAAAACAAGACCAAATGTTTCAGGAATCATTTGGACCAAGTTGTTCTCTCCTCACGGCTCAGGAATTATGCCCTGACCTGGGAGGTCAGAGGCTGTTGGGACGGAGCTCAGTGTGTGGGGCTGAGGGTGCCATGCCCCAGCAGACCCCTGGATCCTAGCCTGCCTTGAGGTGTCCGCGGTCCCCAGCTTTACACCTGGAGCTCTGGAGAGCACTGCAGGCCCTTCCTGCAGCCTATATCCCGCAGGCACTCTGCCATCCACCCAGGTCCTGCTGGGCTCTGTCCACACCCTCTGCAAGCCATTTCTCCAAGTGAGGTAGCAGGTACCAAGTGTTCAAAAGTTTTCCCTGTATCCACCTTTGTCTCTCCCATGGTCCCCAACCATATGTCCAGCAAATTCAATCATGCTTCCTCTTCCATCCAGAACAGTGACCAGTAGTCACCTGGAAAGCCTCTGCTCTGACTGCTGCAAAGCTCTCCAGCTCCCTTTACCACCACACCACACATCTCCATCACTCTATCAGTCTCCAGCTGGCTTCACTGCCTTTGCCCAGCCAGGCCAGGCTTTATTTATTTATTTATTTATTTATTTATTTATTTATTTATTTATTT
>NW_026585504.1:57990384-58146622 GCF_907164565.1 Psammomys obesus | reverse complement strand
TTTATTTATTTATTTATTTATTTATTTATTTATTTATTTATTTATTTATTTATTTAAATTCCCAGCATCTCCTCCATTGCACTGCACTGGGTTGTGACTATACTTCATTCTTGTAGGGCCTGTGAGGTGGTTTGAATGAGAATGGCTTCACAGGTTCATATATTTTGAATGCTTGGTCCCCAGTTGGTGGAACCATGGGGAAGGATTAGGAGGTGTGGCCTTGTTGGGGGAGGTGTGTACCTCAGGGGCTGTCTTTGAGGTTTCAAAAAGCCTACAACATTCCCAGGTAGTTCTCTCCCTCCGCCCTCTCTCCCTCCCTCCCTTCCTCTCCCTTTCCCACTTCTCTCCCTCTCTTCCTCCCTCCTTTTCTTTCTTCCTTCCCTCCCATCCCTCTCTCACTTTCTCTCTCTCTTCTCCCTCTGTCCCTCTTTCCCCCTCCCTTTCTCTGGGTTACCTGACACAACTGTGGAGGTCAGATAACAATTTTCAAAGTGAGTTCTCCCTTCTCACCCTGGGTGCTAGGGATCAAACGGATGCCAGGCTGTGTGACAAGTACTTTTACCCACTGAGCCATCTTTGACCTTCTACTTTACTTTTTGGACCGAGAGTTCACTAATTCACTTAGGCTGGCTCAATAAAAAGCCCTGGGGATCCTCTTGCCTCCTCCTACCTAGTGCTGGGATTACAAAATCACACCTCCTTGCCTTGCTTATTAGAGATGTCAACTCAGTACTTACCAACTGAGCCACCCCCTAGCCCTAGACCACATCTGTGGTGTGAGTAATGGCTAAAAGCAACTGCCTTTGGAGGAAGAGATTGATGTCCACCCCAAGCCTGCAGTGGTGGCTCAGCTTAGAGACGGGGCTCTGTATCCAAAGAGGAGATCCGAAGACGTGACACCCTGTTGTTTCTGGTACTGTTGGCAGCTCACAGAGCACATATCCAGCTAGCATAGCACAGCCATAGGAAAGCCAAAACAGTAATCCTGTGACCTCAGAGGGGCAGAGGCTGAACATTTGGTACTAGCTGGCATTGGAGAGGAATGTGGGAGTCCAGGGAAGCCAAATGCTGCCTGGATGTGAGGAGAGGCATCCAGAGGAAGGAGCCAGGGTGAGGGATCAGGGCCGGCTACCACAATGGGACAGGAAGGACGCTGGGAAGAAGGATGGCCAAGTACAAAGGCGTCATTTGCTCCTGGCTTCCCCAGCAGAGATCATAGCGACCCAAGCTTGGTTTCCAGCTGCACCACCTCTCAGTCTCCTTTCCCAAAGTCCTTGAACTCACAAGCCCTTCCCCCCCTCCCAGCAGATGCTCATTAACAAGTGGGACCAGCAGGACTGCTCTCATTTGCCAGGGTGGCATGCTTGGAATACAGGCTGGAGTGTCACTGCAGGACCTGGAGTGCTGGTTCCGAGCCAGGTTGGCTGGCGGGGCTGCAGAAGGAGTCTCATAGGCTGTTCGCAATTATTGTTATGGCTTTTTAGTAAGGATCCTGGCTGCCCGGGACCATAAGGGCTGTGCCCACCACCACCAGCTTAGCTGGAGCATAATTAGGGGAGAGCGCTGGGGAGGTAAGCTAATGAGGTTGGCTTAGCGGTGGACTGGAAATCAACAGGAGGGCTATGGGATGGTGCAGAGGGGCTAGGCCACACTTCATTCAGAAGATGCCAAGGGTCACCAGCCCAGCTTCTTATTAATGCATCTAGGCTCCCCTGGGCCTTGGGGGCTGAGAGTCTACAGTTTGTCATGATTCCTGGGGCTGTGACTAGGGGAGCAGGTTGGAGTCTTCATGCTGAGAGCAGGAATGGGAGGGGTTGTTCCTGGAGCTGATTTTCCCAGTGTTATATTTTTCTGTGCCACTCTGGTCTCACCATGTGGCTGACCTCTGGGTAGTGGGCCACATGAAGCATCACACTGCCCAGCCTAAGCACCCTTGTCCCAGACATGTCCACTATGGCTATCAGGAATCTCTGCTCGCCCATCACTTCCTCCTCCAGGGAGCCTACCATGGCAGCACACACATAAATGTATCTCCTTCATGTCATGTTTATACCATGCTTGCCTCATGTCAGTCTCTCTGAGTAGATGTGCAAGCCTGTGGAACGGGGTCATTGCAAGGTCCAGGGTAGACAAAGGCACCTCCAGGTTCTCAGAACGTGTTTGTACGGAGAGCTGACTTGACTGTGGTAGAGCATTGCCATACCCAAAGAGAGATGACAGAACAGAAGGCCCGGTGAAGAGGAAGACACTGAAGTGAGGCAGGCTTGCAGGGTGCCCATGCTGGAGGCAGGACCAGAGTGGAATCAAATAGCACCAGTGGTCCAAAGCTGCCTCACGATGGGCTGGTTCACGTACCTCTGATGTGACCCTAGGTGCTTCTCAGATTCATCACCAAGCAAGTGGGACAGAGTTCCAAAGGGACCAAATACATATGCCAGTCTGTACACCACAGGCACACAAGGGGTGCTTTCCAAGGCCAGGTACTGGTGGCTATGGAGGGCAAGGCTGGAGAAACTCATACAGAGTCGAGTCTTCCAGGCGAGCACAGGCAAAGCACCTCGCAGGAACATGCCACAGCTTCCTGAGAAGGGGTTCCTTCAGGCGTCCATATTAGTGCCTTCAAAGACAGACTAGCAGAGACTTCAGGGAACAACTGAGCATGGGCTTTTGTTTTCTGGACACACCCAAGAGGTTTCTTGTTCCTGGGTTGTCACTCAGACAACAGGGCTGAATTTCTTTTCCTCTTTGCCTCCTCTTTGAGCTGCCAACATTAGTGACTTGGCTGAAGATGGAGCCCAGGGCCTTGTACTTGACAGGAGGGCTGTTTTGGCCCATCCCAGACCTCGCTCATCTCAGAGGGTAGGGCAAGCAAGCATCGGGGTGCCAGGGCGTTCTCATGCCACTCCCAGTCACTGTAAGCCCTGCTGTGCCCTGTAGCACCTACCACAAAACTAGGGCTTGGGCACTGGAAAGCCCAGGTGGGTGTCTGAGGAGGAAGTGGAATAAGACCAAAGGCTTCTTGCCCTACTTCCCTCTGCTTTCGTGGCTTTGGGGGCTAACCAAAACCCCTGAACCAGAGCCTCCGACCCAAGCTCTTTCCTGTGGGATTCTCTCCTTTCTGGTTTCTTGCCTCTTTAATGATGGGTCTCTTGTGAGAATTCTGGAGCATGGCATTGCCCTGAGCTGCCAACTCTGCTTGGTTGCTCCTGTTATTCCATGTTCCTTAATCATTTCAGTGGCGTGGCTGGATGTCAGGAGAGTGAGGAAGGAAAGGCAGAGACAGGAATAGTACAGGGTTAGGACGTGGTCCCAAGATGTGCCTTACTATTGTGTTGAAGGGAACCCAGAAGGCACATCCTGGACTACTGAAGATAAAGGACTGCAGTTAATTAGTAATGTCTGCTGTAGCACAAGGGCTGGAAGTGGTATCACTTAAGCCATGCATTTCAGTGTTCCAGAACCCAATACAGAGGGCCTGTGGGCTTATCTGGTCTGTGGTACTAAAGGAAATTCAGAAGCTACATCCAGGGGGGAAAGGGATATAATTGTTTAGTAATGCCTTCATGCAACAAGAGCTAAGAATGGTACCATGTGGACCATATTAGCACAGAAGGCTTATGGGCTTACTGGTCTGTGGTGCTGAAGGAAACTGAAGCCACACCTTGCATTAGCCGGGGGGCGGGGGG
This sequence comes from Psammomys obesus, assembly GCF_907164565.1. Classification (NCBI taxonomy): domain Eukaryota; kingdom Metazoa; phylum Chordata; class Mammalia; order Rodentia; family Muridae; genus Psammomys; species Psammomys obesus. The sequence continues at coordinate 58,142,936 of NW_026585504.1, read as the reverse complement.
GAGGGAACTGCTGTAATCTGTTTGTAGCATCTGCTGTGCAACAAGGACTGAAGGAAGTTCCATGTAAATCACGCATTCCACCACCCTAAAGCCTAGAATGAAAGCTGAGGATGTATGTGCTGTACTGAAGGGAACTCAGAAGCTCCACCCCGGGCTAACAGGGGAAGGAGTACGTAAGTGATCAGTAATGCCCTCGATGGAACAAGAGATGGTAGTTAGACCATGTGTTCCAGCATCCCAGCATCTAGCACAGAAAGCTTTAGGCTGCAGAAGAAGAGGAAGAAAAAGTACTTGGATTTTATATGTGAAGCTCCAGAGGTAAAGACACCCCCTTTCCTCTCTAACGTGGTATAGGTGGAGCTGGACAGAGGAGATGTCAAAGAGGCAACTGTGATGAAAACAAGATAGATCCAAGGTAGTAAGACACAGGACGAGAGGAACAGATGTGGCGGGTAAGAGGGCACGAGGTTAACTTCTCATTGCTGGATGGCGTGTTGGCTCTCAGGGATAAATCCTGGAACTGGGATGCTGAAAGTAGGCAGGGGACACTTGAGGCTCAACAGGACGAAGCTAGGCAAGAGGCTGTAGACAGGAGTCTACAGAGTAAGTCTACAGAAGAGTAAGAGGCTGTCTGTCACTCAAAGAAACGTTGGGCTGTCGGCAGTCAGGTGAGTGGTACATGGCAGTTAGTGGTCGAGGGACCGGAGAGGAGCATGGCCTGGCACTATCTGGCCTCTAGATGGAATGGCAGGAGGGGAAGGCATTGGGAAAATGTCTTTTTCTCTATCTCTGCCTCAGGCAGTAGTGGAAGCCACCTCTGGAAGCTGGCCCTCTAGATGGCTGCTCTCTCCTTGTCCCCTGAAGCCTGGCTTTTTCCATGGGGCTAGTTTTTCTTCCCTCCATTCTTTCCTTCTGCCATTCTTCTATCTCTTTTTTCTCTTCTCTTCTTTTTCTCCCCTCCCTCTGTTCCTTCCTTCTTTTTCTCCTTACCTTCCTAACATTCTTATTTTTCCTTCCTTCCTTCCTTCCATTCCTTTTTCCTTCCCCCATTTATTCTTCCTTCTATTTCTCCCCTTTGACCTTTCTAACTCTAGGATCCCCATCAGCTCATTGCAGGGAATGAGAAAACTATAGCTCGTGATTACAAAGGAAAACCCTCATTCGCCAACCCACCTGCAGACAGAGGCTGCCAGGGCTTGGAAGCTGCCTGCAAATGACCCTTCATTTTCCTTTGCCTCTCGTAGGAAGACCTCTCTGGCCACTGCCTTCGGCCTGTAGGAAACAGTGTGTCTCTTGGGCTTGTGTCATCCTAATGCAGAGTCTCAGTGTGCCCAGAATCGAGACTAGAGCTCTATCACCCCATGCCCCGCCTTCCTCCATCCATGCTTTGTGTCTTCATTCTGAAACCACCGCCTGCTCAAACCAAGGGCATCACTGGCATCCTTGTTTCTGCTACCAGAGCCAAGGTCTCGGTGTCACCTCCGGGGGTTGGGAGCGGTGGAATAGAGATGTCCCATTTGTGGCTGGCTCAGCACTCCAGTGCCCTTTGATCAGATGTGAGTGTCTGTGTCAACCACTGTCTGCTGCACAGAGGCTTCTGTGGCGAGTGAGGCTGAGCGCTGTGCTCATCTGCCGTTAGAGACACGACCTTAGAGAGCACTTTAATAATACGTCTGTCCCTGTATGCTATCTGTTGCTGGGGTAAAACACCGGCTAAAAACAGCTGGTAGAGGGAGAGTTTATTTCATCTCACACTTTCAGGTAACAGTCCGTTGTCAAGGGAAGCCAGTGCAGGAACTTGAGGGAGACAGGCAGTGAAGCAGAGACCATGGAGGAACGCTGCTTACTAGCCTGCTCCTCTTGGATCACTCATCCTGCTGTTTTCTTTTTTTCAGTCCAATCCAGTGCCACCTGCCCAGTGGTAGCACAGCCCACAGTGGGCTGGACCCTCCCACATCAGTTCTCAGTGAGGAAAATGCCTTCCACCCAGACTTCCCTGTAGGCCAACCTGATGGAGGCATTTTCTCAATAGATTTTTCTGTCTTCTGAGGTGGCCCTCACTTGGTTTGCCATGACAACAAACAAACAAACCCAGGGAACACAGTGTCTACCAGCAGAAGGAAAGTAACAGGTTCACCCCTGGAGCCTGTGAGCTCCCCAACCACGGGTTGTTGGCCAGATTTCCAGCATCAGGCATGTGTTCTCTCCTGTGGAGCAGGCCTTAAATCCAGCCAGAAAACATCTGTGCCACTATCACAGCACGGGCATATACTGGTCATTATTACAATCCTCAGGTTCTCGGTGGGTAAGTCTTCATGACTTTACTTTCCCCTCAGCAGTCTGCATACACAGCACCTTCTGGCACTTTGAAAGCTAGCCAGCAGGGAGAATGCTTCCTGCTCAGGACCAGCTTGATTTCTCCATGTCCTGTGACTACCTTGTGTAGTCAAAATTCTATATGCGTGTGCATGCATCTGTGTGAGTGTATGTGTACGTGTGAGTACAGGTGCCCTCAAAAGGCCAGAAGAGGTCATCAGACCCCTTGGGTCTGGAGTTACAGGCATTTGTGAGCTGCCTGGTGTGGAGGCTGGGATCTGAACTCTGGTCCTCATGATTGAGTAACAAGTGCTCCCACCAATGAGCCACCTCTCCAGCTGCAATCAACAGAGACCACAGGCTCTCTGGTGAAGCTAGACTGGCTGGCCAGCAAACCTCGGGAATCTACCTGTGTCAGCCTCCCCAGAGCGGGGCTTACAAGCAGGATGTACCATGCCTGGCTTTTGACAAGAGTTTCAGGCTTCAAATTCACATCTTCATGCTTGTGATGAAAGCACTGGACCAAGGAAGTCATCCCAAGCCCACAAGCCCACAAGCCTGCCCTTTCTCTTGTGAGGAAGGGCAGAATGAGCAAGCCCACTCTGTCAATGCGAGTGCTGCATGCTCAGCCTGAGTGTGACTCAAAGGTCGTGTGGTCTCTACCTGCTCGACCCCATCACACTCACCACAGGCCATGACCTATGCACTTGCTGTCACTTCCTCCGTCTGACAATGTCCACTTCTGCCCCTTTTCCAGCATGCAGGTCTCAACTTAAAGGGCAAGCCTGGATGGCTGTGCTGGTGCCCAGAGCCGGGAATTCCTGCTTCTCTCTCTCATCCACTGGCTCTGCTGCTGCTGTGCCTATACCTCTATTGCTATACACACTAACCATGTCACATCATATGCTTTGCAGGTATTGTGAGAGGAGCTCCATAAAAGTGGGACACTCTTGACCATGAAGGCAGCTTCCATCTGAAGTGAGGTTAGTAATACCACCAGCCACTGTGAAGCCCACTCGAGGGTCTCAGAAATAGGTCACACGGCAAAGTGTTTGCCTTGCAAGCATGAGGACCTGTGTTTAATTCTCCAGAACGTGTGTGTGTGTGTGTGTGTGTGTGTGTGTGTGTGTGTGTATTGTTTGTTCTTTCATTTTTTAAAAGCTAGACATAGCAGTGCAAACTTGTAATCCCAGTGATGGAAAGATGTAGACAGGAGAATCCCTGGAGCTCATTGGCCAACCAGCCTAGCTGCTTGGCAAGTGAGAGAGCCTGTCTCAAACAAACTAGGTGGATGGCAACTGCTGAGATTGCCCTCTGGGTCTACACGCCACCCACATAAGCATGCCACCCCACCCCTCACCCGGAGCAAAGCCTGAGGACATCACCAAGGCATGAGGCAGCGGCACAGACTGCATACATCCACATGGATCTCGTTCTTTGTTCTGGCCTGAGGCAGCAGCATAGGCCACAAACACCAGCATGGCCTCTGGTGGCAGTGGCATCACAGACCACAGCAGTCCTTCAAGGAGGTCCAATCCAGAAAGCAAAATTTCCTCATCTCAGGCTTCCGATGCAGGGAAATCCCGGGGCTGGGTGGCAGGTTCCGGGGCTGGGCCTGTGTCTGCCTAAGTTCTGGGCTGGTGCATACCATCCTGCTGACCCAACTGGGCAAGGGCCGCATGTCAGCCCCAGCCTCTCTCTTACCTGTCACTGCCATCACAGCTCCAGTTCTGCCTCTCTCCGAAGCACACACATTGCTCCATTTTTCTGTCTTTCCCATCTCTCCATCATGTATTTGCTCATCACAGCATTTTCCACCGCCCTGCGCCATGAGTCAGGGGCAGCCAAGGAGATGGGGTGATGGTGGTCCAATTTGCTGCCCAAGCATAAAGGCCTGCACCCACGTAAGAAAGAAAGAAAGAAAGAAAAAGTTGAGCATAGTGGCACATGTCTATATGTCCAGGAGTGGGGAAACAGAGACAGGTAGATCCCTGGAATTCAGTGGCCGGCCAGCCTGGCCTACTCAGTGAGTTCCAGACCAGTAAGAGAGGTAGTCTCAAAATAACAAGGTGGATGGCTCCTGACAAACACACACAGACAAGATTGATGGTCAGTCTTGGTTGTCAGTTTGACTGGATCTGGAATCAATTTGTGAGGGATTCTCTGGATCAGTTTGTTCAACGTGGGAAGACCTACCCTGAGGGTAGGTTGCACCTTTGATGGTAGCCGGATAAAAGGAGGTCTGGGAGAAAAGCCTTCCTTTTTGCCTCATTGCCTTCAAGTTCCGCTGGTGATCATCTCCCTGGTTTGTGAGTCCACTTACCCTGTCCCTGTCGCTGCTGCTGCTGCTGCTGCTGCTGCTGGTGACAGTTATGGTGAGGATGGTTTCTTCACTGCCATTAGAACCTGGCTTCTTCAGCTTCCCACTGTGGACTAAAGACTGGTAGCTCGCCAGGCACCCTTCAGGCCTTCAGCACTAGATTGGGACTGTTGACGTCCTGGGCTGAGCAGCTAGAGTCCTCAGCCTGTCTAGTGAGCAACGGCCATTGTTGGACTAGCCAGGACCTGTCATGTAAGCCAAGCTAATAAATCTCCCTTTTGAATATATTTGTATTGTTAATTCAGTTTCCCTGGGGTACCCTGAGTAGCATACGTACTATTATGGGAATGTGACATTATTCCACAGTGGGGTTGAGGAACCAGGGAGGCCGCTGCTATGTCTGGTACTCAGAGTGGGCAGGACAGGTGAGAAGAGAAGCTGGCCACTAAGGCCATACTATGGGCACATGGACCGTGACAGGCTGAGATGGAGCCACTGGGAAGTGCCCCACTCCACATCAGCCCCCACCCTTGAGACTCCACCACAGTGGGGATCCGGAAGGGCTAATTGCTAGCTTCCTTGGTACCAGCCCCCATCTTGCAGGTTAGTAGTACCTAAGCAGGCCTCGGTGCATACCTCTTCTGCCCATGCCACCGAGGGCCTGGCTGCCATGCCCTTCTGTCTAGCATGTGAATTGTCTTTGGCCCTCAGTTGCCTGAGCTAAGCCAGGGAGAGTTCTAGTAACAGCAACTGCAGCCCTGGGCAGGCTTCAGGCCAACTCCAGAGCTGTGTCTGGGAATCTACCTCTCTTGGGGAAGAGCACATGCCAAGAGAGAAAGAAAACACCACTTAGGCCGCACCCAGGGGAGTGTGGACAACAGCCCTGGGCCTGACTGCAAGAACTTGTCCCAGAGAGAACAGCTTGAGGTCCTCCAAGGATGGACAGTGAGCTGTGTGGAAGCTGAGAGAAAGACTGGCATGCTAAGACGAAGGCCTGGGCAGGGGAGAGCTGTGTGAGGATCCTGCACCTTCTTATATTTTCCCGTGTGTCTGTGCGCTCCTGTGTGTATGGTATGCTGTGTATGCGAGGGGTGTTCGTGTGTGCATGCATGCACATGTGCATGCCTGTCTGTCTGTGTGTCCACACACATGAACCTGCCATGATACATGTCAGAGGACAGCTTTACCTGTGATTTGTGCCTATCATCATGTTTGAGACAGGGTCTCTCTTTTGTTTACTGCCGTGTACGCCAGGCTAGGGGGCTGGGACTCCTCCAACCTCCTCCTCCCATCCTGCCCTAGGAAAGCTGGGCTGTTCTGGAGGTTCGAGCTCAGGTCCTCACACCGCACCTGCTTACCCACTGAGCCATCCCCCCAGTTCTGGGACCTCTACTTCTGAGCCTTGGGGAGTGGTGCCCCCCCTTGTGGGGTCAGGCGAAGAGCAGGCTTTGGGGGGAACCTGCCCTCAGGTTCATGCCTGGCTCTGCCTGCACCAACCCCGCCAAGCCTCACACTCCCACCTGGAAAGAGAGATTTGGGGCTGGGGGGAAGGGTGAATTCAATACAAAATCTATGCAAATATCACAGTGCGCCAGACGCCGCACCCTGAAGTCGGCTGTTTCTAAAATTGATCTTGTTATTGAGTTCTGATAATCCTCAAGAGAAAGAGACCTCTCAGTGTGCGCAACTGTTTGACATTATGGCAGATGTCGTCATCTACCAAGTTCTCGGGAGCTGTGTAATTGAGTTTAAATCGGGGAGGGCTGAAGAGTCGGCTCAGCAGACTAGAGCATGTACCGCTCTTCCAGAGGACCCGTGCGTCCAGACCCACGTGCGAGAACAGACTTCTGCGTCGTCCTCTGGCCTCTGCACGTGTGCTGCGGCGTGCACACAGACTAAATTAACATTCATGTCACTTGAAAATCCCTTTAAAAAATCTCTGCATGCGGCCAGCGTGGGGACGTGAGTTCGTATCCCCAGAATTCATGTTTAAACAAACAGGCAAATAACTAAGTAGATAACAGTACCACACACATCTAAATTCCCGCACTCCTGCAGTCAGGTGGAGACGGGGGACAAGAAAAAGAGAAGACCCAACCTCAAACAAGGGGGAGGAAAAGATGGCCACCACCGCAAATACACACCCCCTACACACACACTCACTCACACTTACACACACACTCACCCACTCACCCACTCACCCACTCACCCACTCACCCACACACAGCAAACAGCACAAAAACTGAAGGAACTTTACCATTCTGTGTTGGGCTTTCCCCACAGCTCTCCAGGGCACATCCGGGACACAGAGTTTGTGGGACACTCCTCTAGCTTCCCAGCAGCCTGCCTCTCTTGAACTTGGGGACTCCGAGGACAGAGTAGGAGTGCCCAGGGCCTGTGGCACTGACGAGGGCCAGAGGACATAACCCAGGTGCCCCGCTCTCCTCCGACCCCGCTCCAGCCCCGGCCAGCCAGCAGCCCCTCAGGGCGGGCAGCCGGCTCCTGCCATCTGCTGTGATTTATTGGAGGGAGTCAGTGATTAATCAGCCAGTCAGCCCGAGAGCAGCCATTTTCCCTTCTTTTCCTGCCCCCTGACCCCCAGCACAGTCCAGGCAGTGCCTGGGCAAGTGTATTAATCACGCACTTTAAAAATATTTAAAGGAGGAGCCCGGCCCGGAGCAGAGTTCCCTCTAATGGACTCTTGGCGGCAGAGGGTGAGTATGCTAATTAGGAGATAAAACAAACGGGGCTGTTTGAAATGCAAATGAGCTGGTGGAAGCGCTTCTGGTGCCTTCCTTCCCTGCTGCCTAGGCGGAGGCTAAATCTTTCCTCTTCACACTAACAGGAAAAGATAGCGGCTGACTGTGAGGCTGAGAGGTGCTAGCTCTTGCTTTCAGCACTCTTCCTTTTTAAAAATCACTTTTAATTGTGTGTGTCTGCCTCCTTGTAGGCTAGGCTTATAGGCACGTGTGTGAACACAACCAGCTTTTACATGGGTGCTGGAGATCTGAACTCTGATCCTCCTGATTGTGAACCCTCGTGAATGGCAAAGAGTTCTTCAAGTGCTCTTACCCACTGAGCCATTTCCCCAGCTTTTTGTGGTCCTTTTTATAAAAAATCCTTTTTAAAATGCTTTCGAGTTTACAATTACACTATTTCTCCTCTTCCCTTTTCTCCCTTCTACCGCTCCAGTGTACCACACTCCTGCTCTCTCTCTCTCAAATGTATGGCCTCTTGTTTTTCTTTCTCTTTTAACAGATGGGCTATCTCACTAGCCTGAGGGTCTCTGGTTCTGCTAGACCTGCTGGCCAGTAAGGCCCAGGGGCCTGCCTAACTCTGCCTTTCCCTCTCCAGCACTTGGATTACAGGTGTGTGCCACCACACTCAGCTGCTTTATGTGGATTCCGAGGATCAAACATGCTTGATCATGCTTGCCTGGCAAGTGACTTTACCAGCGGAGCTGTCTCCCAGCCGCTGCCCCTCTTCTTCTATAAGGAGCTATGAGACCAAATGCTGGCATTCAGAGCTGCTCTCCCATCCTGTCCAGGTCCCTCTAGCTCTCTCTAGCCAAGCCTCTCTACCTACCTCATTAGCTCCTTTGCTTTGCTTCTATCAGTGCCCAGCTCTGGGCAGCCAGGTTGGCGCCTTAGCCACTGAACCCACGTCTGTTCCCTTAGTTGCTGGTGTGAGTCTTTCAGACACTTCTACACCTTTCCCAGTTTCAATCTCCTTCCCCTCACTCCAGCTGGTCTCTTTCGCCACTGTTGCATTGTGACTTTGTATTTTCTCTCCTCCTTCTGAACAGTGAGGAGACACTGGTTGACCCCATCCACAGTTAGGTCTCCATCACTTCCTCAGGTTTCTCCCTAGCACCCTTGTGGATCCTGGACCCGACACCCAATTTGGGTGTAACCAAATGAGGCCGTGTCTTTGTTTTTTTGTCATCCCCTAAGATGGTAGGCGTCTCCCCAGGGAGCTGTTTTCTTCCCAGTGTGGCCCACAGCTGCAGGCATAATGCTAACATTTTACTAAATATACGTGGAGGATTACAGTGACCACAGGGAGACCCATAAGCTCCTTGAACTCTGGAACCTGCTTTGCATCTGCACAGGGGACCTCACAGCCCAAGGATGACTCATCGCCTGCTTTAAGACCTGGATGGAGAAGCAGAAGGAGCACTTTGCTCAGGAATTCCATTCCTGAAGACACCCAGAGGAAACCAGCCCCAGCTCTTTCCCACAGATGAGGTTAAGTCCTGTCGTAACACCCACTAAGGACATGTGACCTTCAGTTTGCTTGGTCTGTTGGTTCACAGGGTGCAGATAGCGCCATTCTCACATGAGCATCCCCACCTCACCCCAAGCCCCTTTGTGTGTGTGTGTGTGTGTGTGTGTGTGTGTGTGTGTGTGTATTAACACGTTTGGTGTGTGCATGTATGTGTGCACCATGTGTGTGGAGGCTAGAGGTTGACATCAGGTGTCTTCCTCTATCACTCCCCATCACCTTATTTTTTTGTGACAGAGTCCCTGACTGAGCCTGGAGCTCACCAGTTCAGCCAGGCATTGAACAGTAGAGGAACACTGAACATTGAACTGGAGCTCACCAGTTCAGCCAATGCATTCCATGCATTCCAAGAATCTGTTTCTCTCTGCCTCCCTGGCTGGGGTTCCAGAAACCAGATGCCACCTAGCTTTGCATGTGGGTGCTGGGGACCCAGATCCAGGGCCTCATGTTTGGGAGGCAGGTGCTTGATCTACTGAGCATCTTCCCAGCCCAGTTCTGTCTCCTCAGCATTCCCAGATGCCAGCTGGTCCAAGCCTGGCCTCGCCTTCCAGCAGAATAGTCAGTAAGATGCCCACTGAGGGGATTAAGGCATCAACAGCCAAAATTCTGGTTTGTGGTGGGTGCTCTCTTAGCCTCGCCCCTTCCTGAGGCTGGCAGCAGGTTGGGAGAGGGAGAATTGTTCTTTTTTGGAGGGTGATGGTAGGTTTCTCACACTCTGCTGGATGGCCTCATACCCATGCACACATGGGAAGCAAAAGCATTGACTTAGTAGGTTACACACACACACACACACACACACACACACACACACACACAATACCAAGTTAGGAGGAGCAAATGAAGAATGGGTGTGATTGTGTTTCATTTTTATACATACATAAAATTCTCAAGAACAAAGAAAAATTGTGATTAAAAAGAATGTTTAATCATAAACTAAGTATGTCTTCAGTTAACTCTCCCACTCCTACCCCAGTCTGAAACACAGACACAGACACACACACACACACAGACACACACACACTCCTCTTCCCTGGCATTCTCACTAACCCCTGCAACTCCATACAGTGACTCTTGTTAAACTGCACAAAGACCAGAAGCTGAGACATTAAGGCTACGAGGGTTTATTGGGAGAAGAAGAGGGACAGAAGCAGGCCTGGACCGCCCTGCAGAACCTGCAGTCACCAGAAGAGGACGCTGGAGCACAGGTGTGGGGCAGAAGACCTGCCTTGGTGGGCATCTACTTTGCTCAGTCGTGGCTGGGGCCACTCCAGAAGAGTGTGAAGCGCTGGCAGGGCCACCAGCTGCTGGCCAAGCACCGTGCTCACAGCGGGGCAGCCCTCCTCTCTCACAGCTGTGTTCTGCTGTGCCACCTGGGTTCCCCGGAGAACTGAGCTCAGACCGGGCTAGAGCAGGGAGCAGGGAGGGAAATAGAACCAACAAAAGGCCCGCTGTCAAGGTGGCACCCTGTGGTGACTGGGAGTGAATCGGAGATCTGAAAAGTGCAATGAATGGCTCCACCAGCTTGCGCAGTGGCTTTTAACCTACGGGTCACAACTTCTTTGGGGGTCACATATATATCCTGTATATCAGCTATTTACATTATGACTCAACCATAGCAAAGTTACAGTTTTGCAGCAGCAATAAAAATGATCTTAGAGTGGGGGTCATCCCAACGGGAGGAGCTGTGTTAAAGGGTTGCAGCATTGAGAAGACTGAGAACCACTGAGCTTGAGCGAGAAAGGGCAGGAGGTATTTGTCCGGTTGACCTGTCCAGCCTGGTGAACCTGCTCTATAGGCCAGGACTATCGCTCAGTTGGTAGAGAGCTTTCGAGCATGAACAATTTCTTGGGTTCCAACCCCAGCACTGCATAAGCTAGGCATGGTGGCACGAGTCTATAATCGAAGCATTTGAGAAGGGAAAGCAGGAGATCAGGAGTTCAAAGTCACCCTCAGCTCCATGGAGCCTGAACCTCCCCATATTTCTGGGGCACCCCATATCTAGCATGGGGGGCTGTCCAAATGCAGAAGTTTGCCAGAGTCACAGGAGCAAAGTGACAGTAGGGCAACAAGGGCTAGAGGGAGGCAGGGTTTTGTTTGGCTATCCTGCTGAAGTTAAGATGCTGACAGGAACGTGCAAGAGGGAATCGCCATAGGATGTGCACTCGCCAGGCTCATGGGCAGTGTTACTGGTTTTCCTCATTACAATCAAATACCTGGTGAAAGCAGCTAATTTTGGAAGGAAGAGCTAATTTGGGCTCTTGGATCAAAGCACAGTCCATCATGATGAGAGGTCAGGGCAGCAGGAGCCCGAGGTAGCTGGTCACAGGACATCCAGTCAGGAAGCAGAGAGATGAAGGCTGGTGCCCAGCTCGCAGTCTTCTTTTGACTCAGTCTGAGACCTCAGGCCAGGTGATGGTGCCATCCTCCCTCCTCAGGCACTCTCTCCTCGAAATCCCCACGCAAACGTGCCCAGAGGTTGGTCTCCGAGCCCATTCTAGATCCTGTCAAGTTGACAGCGTCACCATCGAAAGTAGGAGGTGGAGGTGGGAAAGAATGGCTCCACTCTTGGGGGCGGGAGTACTTCAGAGTGTCTTCACGCAGGCTGGGCACTGTGTGCCAGGGAGTCCCCAGGCCCAGGATGTGTGTGCCAGGGGGAGCAGCCCAGTGAAAGCCTACAACAATGCCTAGTCCCAGCCATGCCGTTGTGCTAGTCTGTTTCCTCCCTTGCTCGTCAAACAACTTGCAGGAACTCAGTTTTCTGCTTCCGCCGTGTATGTCTCAGGGATCAAACTCAAGCCGGCAGGCTGGCAGCAAACTCAGGCCGGCTCAGCCATGCCACCGGCCATGCCTGGCTTTTTTCACTTAGATTCTGGATCTCAAGCTCAGGTCTTCAAGCTTGGAATGCAAGCGTGTTACCAGCTAGTTGAGCCGTCTCCCCCGTCTCAGTTCTAGCTCTGCTTGTAAAGCGTGCTGGCTACGGCAGCCTGAACCAACTCCCGTAATCTAAACAGCTTCCAAAAACCAAAAACAAACAAAGGAAAAACCCACAAACCCGAAACAGAATCGTTTGGGTCTGGGGCAGGAGACTGTGTCTGCAAAATTCCAGACTTGGAGCTGGTGAGAAGGCACCGCTAGGAGGAGGGGCCTGGCCCCCCTAAGCCCTCCCAGCCATGCTCCTCATGCCTGGATCACAGCGAAGGTGCCAGTTGCAGCGGTGGCTGGTGAGAACCAGCGTCGGAAGAGTTTGATGAGTCTCAACACTGGAGGAGAGCTCAGCTTGTATCCCCAATTGTTTTCTTACAGCTAACCCCTCTAGCTTGCCCACACTGTGCCAGCTGACTCTCTGAGCACTGCACAGCGCCCAGCACAACCTTTACTGTGACCGCTAAAAGAGGGCACAATGTCCAGCAGTGACCGCATGCCATTCCTGCTTTTACTCTCCCTCTCTTTCCCTCTCTCCCTCTCCCTCTCTCCCTCTGTAATCATCACCAGCAACCCCTCGCCATGCCTCTGATGAATGGCTAGTCCCCTGGAGCAGAAGGAGGGGGTACTTCCAGGGTACTGCAGGAAGCTGTGTAGGGCCTTGTCCTGCCTGACACCTTTATTAATCGCTTGGCCAGGAAGATAAACAGCTTGTTAATTAAATTTGCAGATGTTGCTAAATTGGGGGGTGTTCTGACCATTTGGTACTGGGAAGATAGAACGGTCTCATATTGGGCCTCCAGCAAGGTCATCCGGGGTAGTAGCCAAGACTGCTGATTTGGGTGTGTGTGAGTTCCAGCAATGCTAATGAGAGCCAGCATTTATTGAGCACTTACTGACTACCAGGTACTGAAAAGTGCCCTAAAGTGGCCAGCCTAGGCTTCAGCTCCTCACAGGCAAGGGCAGGGAGCAAGGCTCTGCTCTCCCTAGGCTTTTTTCTGTCATCCGCACAGAATTCGGATCCGGTGGTGGTAGAGTTCCAAAGCTTAATGTTAATGGCTGTCACTAAAGAGAGGGCTCATAGGGTGGCCAGCACCCAGGACCCTGGCACACAGGGCCCGCAGGGCCTCAGATGGAGGTGGTGTGTGACTATAGGATACAGATATTAGCATGAAAACTTGAGGGGTTGGTAAGAGTAGGGAAAGTTGAACCTGGGGGTCTCTGCTGTGTACTGAGTCTAGGGGTCTGTGGGATGTCATGGGTATCTGCTTGTTCCGGGGGGTCTGGACTTTTTGGGACCACCTGCCCTCAATAGGACACTTAAATGGACAATTGATACTGAAAAGCAGTACATCCACTGGGACCACATTGGGAAGAAGACAGATAAAGGGCTCAACTTCCTCCACTAAATCCATGTTCAGGGTCCCGACAAGAGGTTCAGGTTTAAACAGAGGACAAGAGCTAAGCTGTCCTGGCCAAGGAATGGGTCTGCCAGTCCTCACTGTCTGGGCCCCAGTCTTTCCTACAAGGTGTTCTGACAGGTTGTCAGAAGTGTGTAAAATCTTCCTGGGAGACAGGCTCAGCCTGGCTTCAGCTGCTATCGTCTCCCAGCGTGAGAGTCTTGGGGAAATTCTAATTGTGTGTGGGGGGCACTGTCTCAATAGTCTGATAGCCAAAAGGAGGGGGCACAGGGGTCTTTTTAGAATAGCTTTGTTCCTGCTGGGACACTGGGGAGGGCTGCAGAAGGATCTGAAGACCAGGGTAGTGTGTGAGGTTTCTTCAGCTAGGCTTCTGGAGGGCTAGAGTGGTCAGGGTATGTGGTCTTGGCAGAGAAAGGAAAAGATGCAGGCTGCAGGGACCTGGAAAAGATTCAGGCTGCAGGGACCTGGAGCTGACACTTTGAGGACTTGAAAGGATCAATCTTAAGGTCTGGGGCTGACATGCTTTGAGAATTTAGGGAACTGATGTCTTGGGAGTCAGAAGGTGGGACCCAGAATCTGGAGGCGTGGGGGTCTAGGGAGACATAGATAAAGGGGTTTGTGGTATGGGTGTGCTTGGAGATTAGGGGAGATTGCAGAGTTCAGAGTCTGAGAAAGTCTGGAGCCCCGGAAGTCTGAAGAGGCAAAAGCTGGAAGTGGAATGTGTCCCAATAGCGCCACCTAGTGTTCGTCCCCCTATTTTGGCCACACACACGTTCATGTGTGTGCAGGCACATTTTTATATCTGGATGTACATACACTTGCGTGTAAAGGCCAGAGGGCAACCTGTGATGTTCTTCAAATGCTATCCACCTTGTATGTTGAGTCAGGGTCTCTCATTGGCCTAGAATTTACCAAGTAGGACTTACTGACGGGCCTTGAGGCCCGGGGATCAGCCTGTCTCCACAGGCTGAGGTTATAAGTACATCTCACCACAGATGGTTGTGTTCTTTGCTTGGTTAGGTAAATCCAAGGGGTAGCACTAAGGTCCTCACACCATCAAGACGAGGTCTAAACTGACAAGGCATCTGCCCTGGCCCCGGAATCTGTTCACAAAGACAGCCTGGGTTAGGTTTGTGCCACTGAGATTAGGATTGTACTGTGAACCTAACTCAAGGTCTTCACGGGTGATGAGTCAAATGGCTTCAGGGGTTTCTTTAGGTAGTGGGGGAAGCATAAAGGGTCCATGTGCTTACAGAAAAGAAATAAAGACAGAGGAAAGCTGTCAGGGGCCAGATGTAAAGTTCCTCTTGAGGAATCAAGTGTTAGAGTTGTAGCAAAATTAAAGCTACTCTAAAGAGACACCTGTGCTCCTCCCTTTGGCTATCAAGCTCTTGAGACAAATGGACGCATGATCCTGGCATTTCCCCAGGATCCTCCTGCTGAGAGAAGCTGACAGGGGCCTTGGTGCCAGGTGGAGGGGGTTGTGCCCCAGGGAGAGCCTTCACACGGCGTTGACAACCAGTCAGGCCACCTTGCAGGAGAGACCAGGGTGGGTCACTGACTGGCGGGACCACCCCTGGCCAGGACTGTTTGGGCATGCACTGCTCTGGCCTCAATTTGAACCTGAATTTAAAGTAAGTGCCTCCAAGGTGGACTTGAGTGTCATTTCAAGCGCCTCTTCATCCTTCTTCCACTGGGAATAACTCCCCTTTCTCTGCTTTTCACTATTTCTGCTCTGTTTGACTGGCCTATGGAGGATGGGCTGCTGAGCCTGGCTTTCGGGGCCTGCAGGACCCAGGCTCTGACCCTGACAGCTCCATTCACATCAGCACATAATAGTCGAGGACACAGAGGCAGCTGTGGCCCACGTGGCCACCTCCCTCCTGATGATGACTCTGTCATCCACTTGGGTTGGATAACAGCTGTAACAAAGCCAGGATGTGTCTAAAGGCCCATTTAGGAGGTTTCAGCGACTGCTAAAGTTGAACTGTGGCCCAGCTGAAAGAAATGGCTGTTCTCACGTCAGAGTGTTTGCACCTGAGTGGAGTTCTCCCTGATTGCTGTACGCACCTGACTCAGCTCAGGCACCGCTGAGGCTCCACATTCCCTACACAGTACCTCAACGGCTGCCTTCCAAGTGGCACAATGAAGATAGCCCTTGGTCCTGCTGTTAGTAGCCCACTGAAGAGCACAACTTTTATACAGAAGTTTAAGGTCATCCTTCACTACATAGTTTAGGGTCTGCCTAAACTACAGAACACTGTCTTAAAGTGGGAAGGAGGGCTGGAGAGATGGCTCAGCATTAACTAGTGTTTGCTGCTCTTCCAGAGCACCAGAGTTCAGTTCCCATCACTCATGTTGGACAGCTCACAACTGCTTGTAGCTCCAGAAGACCTGATGCCCTCTTCTGGCCACCGGGCATCCACGCACATGTGCACACACAGACAAATGGATAAACTGATGGCATGACTACTCTATAGTATGGTTGAGGGGGAGGTTTTTATTATAGCAATGATGGTGAAAGCAGCCAGGGGCATCTGGAAGAGTTCAGAGCAGAGAGGGAAAAGCAGGAGACCAAACATGGCCAGCAGACTGGACCTGACTGGCCAGGAGAGAAGCAAGAGCGGAGCAGAGAGAGGAACATAGGGTGGGAGAATGTGGGGGTGGGGGAGGAACATAGAGAGCAGAGCAGGAGAATGTGGGAGAGCAGAGAGAGGAAAGGAGAGGGGCAGAGAGAGAGACAGAGGAAGGTGAAGAATGTGAGCATATCTCACGCAGGGCTATAAGGAAAACAAGTAGCTGGCGGGAGAGAAACCCACGAGCTAGAGAAGTTTAGGGGAGGGGAGGAGGGGAAAGAGCTAGGATAAACTCTGAACCAGATACTGATGGTACTGGGGGGGGGGGGGGGGGGGGCAGAGGCCAGCATGTGCTTTGGTGTGCTAGTAGTGCCCCACAGGTAGCCATTTGTCCCTTCTGCCTTCTGGAACTTGGGGGAAATAGAGGTTCCTTGGGGCCCCGACAACTAACACATTTTTAAATAACCTGGAGGAGGAGGGTGAAGAGGAGGCAGAGGCAGCAGCAGCTGCCGCAGCAATGCACCAGTGCTAATGCTAGACCACCGAGCGCCCCCTTGCTCAGTGCCCCCCGGACGCTGTGTGCTCATGTGGAGCCCAGAATGACAAAGGCGAGGCAGTTAGTCCAGTCTCCCAGCCGGGGAGCAGGGGTCCGTATCTTAATATCGGGTTGGTGAAAGCACTCCACCTGAGTCCTTTGACCTTGTCAGGTTGGGAGAGGAGAACCGGGCCCGGGCAAACCGTCTCATCTTTGTCTCCTGCACTGCTCTCAGTTTCCACCACCTCAGCCGTCTCCTTTATACTTCATTCACAGCATAGTTAAGAGGATCCCATTCTGGGACCAGTGAGATGGGTCAACAGGAAAGGGCACTCGCCACCAAGCCTGAAGATGAGTTGAGTCCCAGGACACACATGGAGGAAGGAGGAAGTCGTCCCTTGACCTCTAGGAGTGAGCTGTGCTGTGGCCATGTGTGTGCACTCTCGCATGCACACACGCTGAATAAGTGTAATAAATAAATAAATAAAATGTGCTTTTCAATGGCCCCACTCTGGGGGCTGGAGAAATGGCTCAGTGGTAAGGAGCGCTGTCTGCTCTCCCAAGGGACCCGGGTTCAACTCCCAGCACCCACATAGCAGCTCACAACTGTCCGTAAGCAGTTCCAGGTGGTCTGACACCCTCACACCAATGCACACCAAATAAAATTAAATAAATTATTTTTTTTTTTAGAAAGGACCCCGCTTTGTGAGTGCCAAGAGCCCTCAGTTCACTTCTTCTAACCTGCAGAGAGGCTGTTTTACAGACAGGAAGCCGCAGCCATCTCTCCTGCAGGTGAGGGATTGACTGGCCCTTACATTTCTACAGGTAAAAAGTGCAGAATTCAAGTTAATTTTCTCCAGCAAAGAAATCCTTGACACTTCAGCTGATGATGAGTAGGTTCTAAATTCCCCAGGAAGACAGGAGGATGAGCTACGACCGGCCACACAGCCATCAAGTTGGCAAGCTGTGCTGCCTCAGCACTTGGGACTGGGCCAGAACGGGCTCTTCAAAGCCATCCCTACATGGGGAGATCATAGGAAAGGGGGGTGTATGGTCCTAAGTGAGGTACAACTACAAACAGATTCAACACAAGTGTTTGGCAGGGGAGGGGGGAGACCAATTTGAAGAATTTATCAATGTTTGTGACTTGAAAACATCTTGCAAACTTTTTTCCAGGGCTCGGGTATAACTCAGTTGCTGTGCTCTTGGCTGGCATGCACAAAGCCCTGGGTCCCATTCCCAGAACCACATAAACCAGTGTGATGGTGCACACCTCTAATCCTAGCATTTGGGAGGTAGAGACAGACATTCATGGAATATCCGCTACATAGAGAATTAGTTGTCTGCCTCGGATACGTAAGATTCTGTCTCAGAAAAGGGGGCAGGGCAGAGGAGAGAGCTCAATCCATAAAGCATTTGCCTTGCTAGCACAAGGACCAGTTCAATTCCCAGAATTTATACACACACACACACACACACACACACACACACACACACACACATTCTGGCATGGTGCCACATGCTTATCATCCTAAGTGGGGGCACCAGAGGCAGAACTGCCTCAGACCCTGCCAGGGTGGTATCTATCTGTGGCCTGCAAGTGTTAAGAGGTAAGCCTGTGATTGCAAAGGCAACACCCAGACCTACCTTTCCTTGGCCACACAGTAACATGACAAGGACTCAAAGAACGCAGTACTAATAAGGATTCTTATTCAAGATATGAGCCAAAAGAATAGAGAAAATTAATGAAAAGCAAACAAACCACAGTCCACAGTAAGGAATTAAATTATACTCAGAAGAGTATTTTTGCCCTCAGATTCCAGGAGGCCACCTTTAAACTATATTAAGCCAGCTCTCCTAGGATACTGGGCCTAGGTGCTTTGGGCACACTGCAGAGACAGCAGTGTCCCTTAAGACAAGGACTTGTGGGCTAGAAAGAGGGCTCAGTGGCTAAGAGTGTGCCCTGCTCTTTCAGAAGACCCAGCACCCGCATAGGGCAGCTCATGGGTGTTTGTGACTCCAGGTCCAGGGAAATCCGATGCCTTCTTGTGGCCTTGACAGAACCTACATCATGTGCACACACACCTAAATTAAAAAAAAAAAAAATAAGCTAGAGACTACATTTTTTTTTCTTTTAGTTATTTTCCCATAGTGTAATGGCAATTTTTTATGCCAACTTAATACAGGCTAGACTCATTTGGAAAGAGAATCTCAGTTGAGAAAATCCCTCCACCAGAATGGCCTGTAGGCCAACCAGTGGGGTATTTTCTTAAACAGTGATTGTTGTGGGCGCGGGGGGGGGGGGCTATCCATTGTGGGTGGTGCCATCTCGGGCCCATAGTCCTGGGTGGTATAACAAAACAGGCTGAGGACTGGGGAGATAGGTCAGTGGGTAAGTGCCTGCTGTTCATCCAGAAGAGTTGAGGTGGACTCCCAGCTCTTACATCAGGTGGCTTAACCCCAGATGGAGGTGGGGAATCCAGTGCCCTCTGCTGGCCTCCACACACATGTACACACAAATACACACACACATATTTAATCACAAAGAAAAAGTAAGGGGCTGGAGATGGCTCAGAGGTTAGAGCACTGGCTGCTCTTCCAGAGGACATGAGTTCAATTCCCAGCAACCACATGGTGGCTCACAACCTAAAATGAGATCTGGCATCCTCTTCTGGAATTCAGGTATATATGCAAACAGAACATTGTATACATAATTAAAAAAATACATCTTTTATTAAAATAAATGTTTTTTTTTAAGAGAAAATAAGAAGGAGACAAGGCTGAGCAAGCATGGAGGAGCAGCACTGCTCATGGCTTCTGTTTCAGCTCCTGCCTTCAGGTTTCTGCCTTCTTTTTCCTGACTCGCTCAGCGATACTCTGTGATGCAGAAGTGGAAAAAACCCGTTCCTCCCCAAGTTGATTTTGGTCATGGTGTTTTATTATAGCAAAAGAAACTAAGACGGGCTGGCGAGATGGCTCAGTGGTTAAGAGCACTGTCTGCTCTTCCAGAGGTCCTGAGTTCAATCCCAGCAGCCACTTGGTGGCTCACAACCATCTATACCCTCTAACACCCTCTTCTGTCATGCAGGTAGAGCACTCATACATGAAATAAATAAATAAAATCTGAAAGAAAGAGAGAGAGAGAGAGAGAGAGAGAGAGAGAGAAAGAAAGAAAGAAAGAAAGAAAGAAAGAAAGAAAGAAAGAAAGAAACTAAGACATACAGCTATGTTAAAATACCAGACCAGGGGCTGGAGAGATGGCTCAGCATTTAAGAGCACTGACTGTTCTTCCAGAGGTCCTGAGTTCAATTCCCAGCAACCACATGTTGGCTCATAACCATCTGTAATGGAATCTGATTCCCTCTTCGGGTGTGTGTAAAAACAGGGCATTCATATGCATAAAATAAATAAATCTTTAAAAAAATAAAATAAAATACCAGACCAAAGCAGCCTAAGGGTGGAAAGGCTTATTATGGCTCACAGTTTCAAGGGATACAGTCTGTCATGGTGGGCAGTCATGGAAGCTAGAGTGTGAGTGTGAGGCAGCTGCTCTCACTGAAACCACAGTCAGGAAGCTAAGAGACGAATGCTGTTGTCCCGCTCACTTTCTCTGTTGTGTTCAGCCCACAAAGGCAGGCGGTGGGATGGACCAGACAAAATTAAGGGTGAGTCTTCCTTCTTCAGTTAAACCATTTTGAAAACATCTCACACATCTACCCAGAGTTCTGTTTCCATATTGATGCTGAACCTAGTCAGGTTGACAATGGCGACTGACCACCACAGGACTCACAGAATGACCAGGTATGTGACACAAAGCTGGACTCTGAGTCTACATAAAGGGCTGGATACTGCTGACTGAGACCAGTCACAGGCAATTTATGGAGCGTAGATGGTGAACCCAGTGAAAACTGAGCATTTCGGCTCAAGTGAGCTTCCCTGATTGCCAGGACTGTGAAGAACACCAAACCTGCAACTGATGTAAAAAAACGCTAATCTTTGGGCAGTGAGATGACTCAGAAGGTAGGAGCATTTGCCATCAAGCCTGATAACCTGAGTTCAATGCCCAGGAACCATATGGTGGAAGAAAAGAATGGACTCCCAAGGGTTCTTGTCTGCCCTCTATACTTGCACTATGGCATTAGAGCTCTCTCTCTGTCTCTGTCTCTGTCTTTCTCTCACACACACACATAAACATAAAAAAAAAATGCTGAAATGTTGGCTTTGGGATCCCTGACTTTGCCATTTGTATTAGAAGTGAGATTGGTCTCTTCTGTGAACTGTGTTCTCGTCACCTTCATTTCCCTGTATTCCCTTCTATTTTAACCTCAAAAATTGATTAAGCTCTTTGTGTGTATTTGTATTTAAACACTTAAATACCAAATTAGGACTTTCATTTCTAGATTACTAAAGGAAAAAATAAGCTCCACTAGAAATATCTAGACTTCCAGCACTTGGGAGGCAAAGGCCAGCCCATATCTGAGAATTCAAGGCCAGCTTGGTCTACATAGTGAATTCCAGGACATGGAGCACGTAGCGAGACTCTGTCTTAGAAAAGGAGGAGGCGGAGGAGGAGAAAGAGAAGGAGGAAAAGAAAGAGAAAACAAATATTTAGACATGTTCAATAAAATAAAAATAGATATAATTGACAATAGCTATCTGACTAGGCATGGTGGCATATGCCTGTACTTCTAGTATCTGGGAGGCAGAAACAAGTGAACCTCTGTGAGTTGCTGCTAGCCTGGTCTACATACCAAGTTCCAAGCCAGCCAGAGCTGCATAATCCCCAAAACGAAAAGAAGAGAGATTACCTGAATGTATACAAGACAGAGGGAGCCAAATGTAGGGAGAGCCCAAAGCCCTGTAGCAAATGAGCCCTGACGCTATAGGCTGCCCTGGAACCTATAGTCACTGGCTTAAGGTCCACAAAAGAGAGAAGCTGGGTCAGTGGGAGAGTCAGGAAAAAGCTTGCTGTGGGCAGTGGTTTGAGTGAAAAATGTCCCCCAAAGGTGTTTGAACACTTGGGCACCGGCTGGTGGCGCTGTTTGGGAAGGTTGTGGAGCCTTTAGGAGGCGGAGCCTTGCTGGAGGTGGCTGTGAGAGCTGGTAGCCCCGCCCCCTTACAGTTGCTGTCTGCGTCTTTGTGTTTGCAGTTGAAGATGTGGTCTCTCTCAGCTTCCCGCTCCAGCTGCCATCCTGCGGCTTGCTGCAGTGCCTCCCACCATGACGGACACTTGTCCCTTTGGAGCTGTCAGTCAATAAACTCTTCTGTAAGTGGCCTTGGTCACGGTGCTTCTTCGAAACAACAGGAAAATAACTGATACATGGTAAAAGCTTGAGGACGGGAGTTCAATCCAAGTGTGAAAAGCTGGGTGTTAGGACTTGAGAGCTGGCTCGGTAGATAAGGGCTGCGTGTCCTTGCAGACAATCCAGTTCAGTTTCCAGCACTCCTATCCCGCTCAGATCCCACTCAGAGCTCCATTTCCAAGAGACCCAGCCCCCTCTCTGGCTTCCACGGGCACATGTATGTATGCAGTGTACACATAAATTCATGAAGCTACACACACACACACACACACACACACACACATACCGCTTTTAATTGCTTTTAAAGCTTTCTTTTTTTAAAGTCAAATGTGGTGGCATGCATGTGTAAAACCAGCTGGGGGGGGGCAGAGAAGAATGGATTCCTGGGGCTCAGTGGACAGTCAGCCCCCGTCATCAGTGACTCCCAGATCCCACCAAGAAACCTTGTCTCAAAAAACAAGGCTGATCTCTGTAGACCTCTGTTGACCTCTGGCCTACACACACACACACACACACACACACACACACACACACACACCGTATCTCAGCTGTCTAAATCTCAGCCTTTGGAAAGTGATTCTAGTTTGCTCCCTATGGAAAAAAAATCACATTTAGTTCTTGAATTTTCCTGTACACTGAGCACTTAAGGCTTCTCTCAAGTGGAATTTAGGTTGTTCTCAGATCGTAATGCTGCCACGCTCGCCCGATCCCTGTCCCCTGCGTGAATCAGCAATGGACATGCCCTCTCCACCTCTTCACAGCACCAGCCTGGGGTCTGGACCGCCATCATTACCGACTCATTTCTTTGAAGGTAACTGAATACTGCTGCATTTTTGTTTGAATAGTTTTGTTCTCAGATGGTACAGGTAAAGGACAGGAGCTGAAGTCAGCGTCAGGGCTGCCAAGGTGGCCCTGTGGATACGTGCCTTCCATGCCAGCCTGCAGACAGGAGGAGCCCAGATCCCCGGAACCATCACAAACGTGATGGCTGTGGCAGCCCACCTGAGCCCGCAGCTCGGAAGACGGGGACATTCCCAGAGCAAGCTGCCGGCCTAGATTGCTGAGTCAGCAAACCCTGGGAGTGTGAAGGGCCCTGCCTCATGTGCAAAGTGGAGAACGATCCAGGCAGATGTCCAGCATCAACCTCTGACCTCACACACTGCACAGGAACCTACATACACACCTACACACTCACACATGCAGACATGAGAACACAGACGCGCGCACACCACACGCTCAGAGAGGGACGCATAAGGAATGAGCATCAGCCATAACACTTCCGTGTGCATCGTCTTAACACGTGCTTTTAGTACCGTGGAGGAGAAGCAACTACGGAAGGGAAAATTCCCGCAGCTTTCCTTTATTCCTGTCTTACACGTAGAACCGGTCTGGCCAGCAGGTGGCAGTACGTGGCCAGAAATGAGGCTTTCCGTTTTGAGCCCTGCTGACCTCTCCTGGGGTAACCCGAGGCAGCCTGACGCAGGGTTTGACCCCCTCGCCTTTGTTACTCTCAGGAGGTGGCACTGGTGGGTGGGAGAGCATCAGAGCTTGCTTGGTCTAAGGGTAGGGTTGAGCACGAAATAAACATTAGAAGCAGATGTTTCCTATTCTCTGTGGTGCCAGAAGGTCATCACTGGGAAAGGCAGGGCGCTGCGTGGGGCAGATGGTAGCCCTTGTTCACCACCTGAAGCCAGGGGAAGTGGGTGTGGCCCTGATGAGCTCTGTGGTGGGGGAGACTCCCTAGGGGACAGCATAAAATGGGGAGCCAGCTTGGGGCTGGGTGGTGCAGACCTGGAGCCCTCAGCCCTCAGATCCTTCCAGTAAGAGTTTACTGTTGTCGTCATTATTAGTCATTATTATTGAGTGGGCTGTGCGTGGGCGGGTGCCTGTGTCGCGTACAGCAAGCGGGTGGGCACACCTGTGCAACCTGTGCAGCTCAGAGGGCGAGTTTGTGGAGCTGGTTTCTCCCTTCACCTTTTCTGACTGAGCCGTCTGCCCAGCTCTCTGTCTGCTAATGTTTCTAAACTTCCTGTTAATTATACCCAGTAGTAGATTGTAGTGTGACATTTTCGCACTAAATTTTGATCATGTTCAGCCCATATTCTCTGTACACACACACACACACACACACACACACACACACACACACTTCTTGCTGACCTCTTCTTCCTAATTAGTCTTTTTGAAAGCGAACCAGTGAGTTTAATCAGGGTTACTTACAGGAGCACCAGCGAGGAGTATTGACAGAAAACCTCTCCTTTACCTCTAAGCGCAGCACCTGTAACTGCCTGTGATCCCTCAGGGGGAGGGGCCTCGCAGCCTTTCTTCCTTTACTCTATGTGAATGGGCCCTGCCTTACATATGGACAGTTGCTGTGGTGAAACACCACGAGCAAAGGCAATTTGGAGAGGAAAGGGTTTATTTTGCTTATGCTTCCACATCATAGCCCATCACTGGAGGAAATCAAGGCAGGAGCTCAAATAGAGCAGGAAGCTGGATGCAGGAGCTAATGCAGAAGCCATGGAGGCATGACACCTATTGGCTTGCTCCCTAAGTTTGCTCAGCCTTCTTTTTTGTAGAACCCGGGACCACCAGCCCAGGAGTGGCCGCAGAATGGTCTGGACATCAATCATTCAGGCTTGCCTACATGGCCTTCTTATGGAGGCCTATTCTCAACTCAGGCTCTCTCATTTGTGATGACTCTAGTTTCTGTCAAGTTCACCTCAAGCTCTTGTTGCCATGCCATCTGCCATCCTCTCCATGGTGGACTGTATCCTTGTACTATGAGCCAAAATAAACCTTTTATCCTATAAGCCGCCTTTGTCAGGTATTTTGTCACGGAAACTAATTCAGTGACCTTTGGGGTGAGTTCCCCAGTGAACACTAGGACTACTGAACCTCATGCAACGTCTTTCAGAGCACCAACACCCCCCGGCTCATGAGCAACCGTGGACATTTCTGAAAGTTCATGTTCCCATTATAGGGGCTAACAGATCATTCTGGAAAGCCCCAGGAGAATATTGCTGTTGAGTAGGTGTTTGGGCAAGCACTTATCTAGGGAGAAGACAAAAGGAGAGGCGGACCCTTAGCCCATGAGGAAACTTTATGTCCACACTATAAAATAAGGCTAGGAGAGCTGTCTCAGTGAGCCCAGGAGGGAGAGCAGTAACTGGCCACATGTTGGCAGCCATTCTCCTGTTTCAGTCCTGTGGTTCTTCCGGCTTTCACCTGGAACACTTCCTTATTACCTCATCTGAGAAGAGAGCCAGCTTGCCTCGCTCCAAGGACTCTGTGACCAGTTTGATTGCCCGGGGCCTTTGTTCCTCTCCGAAAGGATGCTTACAGTCAGCAGAACCATGACCACCTCTCTGTGTCCTCATGATCCTCAGACCTGTGACTTTACAGTAAAGTAATAGCTCGTGTCTCCAGCCTTTCGTCATTGCAAAATGACGTTATCAGCTACAATGACAATGTCACACTCAAAAACCGTGCAGTTGACTTAACGACAAAAATCAAGGAGACAACCCAACTGTGGACCCTGTGAGCTCTTCCCACAGATGAATGCAGCGCCCAGAGTCATCAGAGCTGTTTCTCCGCGTAGTTCAACAAGTTCACACAGACACTCACACTGCTTCAAGTGCAGAGGATAAGTGTCAGGGGAATGACAAGCCACAAATGGGACAGCTCTATCACAGCAAGTCTCAGAGACCGTTGTTAAAGAAGGGACAGAAAGATTGCTACGAGCCAGAGTTCTGGGGTGACCAGGGTGAGGCAGTGTCTTCTGGACGTGGCAGGACCACCACGCTCAAGAAGCGCCAGCAGCTGTGGCTGCCTGTTCAAGGTCAACCTGAGATCAGGCCCGGCAACAGTCCAGCGTGGGTGGGGGAGGTGCTCACGTGCCCCAGCCCTTAGCTGAGGAGCTCTTGATGGTTGATGGCTTCTAGAGGAGAATAGTTCACCTTACGGGGGGGGTGGTTCTTGGAACGTTGGCCATGCTCCAGCGGATGGATCCATGGGAAACACAAATCAGACTGCGTGTAACAGAGGGAGGAGGAGGGCGAGGACTCGAAGTTGGAAAGGACTCGGGGTAAGGATGTGGGAGCGGATGTGAAGTTAGTGGAAGGAGAGGATAAATATGATCAAAATCCATTGTATGCATGTATGGAATTCTCAAAGAATTAATGAAATATTATATATCTTTTTAAAAATATGCAAGCGCTAAAGAGATGGCTCATCAGTTAAGAGCTCTATCTGCTCTTCCAGAGGACCAGGGTTCAAGTCCCAGCATCCACATGGCAGCTCACAACTGTCTCTAACTCCAGCTCCAGAAGATTTGACACTCTCACACAGACATTCACACAGACATACATATAGGTAAAACACCAATGCACATAAAATAAAGTTAAAACAAACAAACAAACAAAAAAACCCAAAGCAATGCCAGGCATGGTGGTGCACATCTGTAATGCCAGCACCCAGGGAGGCAGAGGCAGAGGCAGGCAGATCTCTGTCAATTAGAGGCCAGCCTGGCCTAGAGAGGAAGTTCCAGTCAGGGCTGTTACATGGAGAAACCCTGTCTCTAAAAATCAGAAAAAAAAAAAAAAAAAAAAAAAAAAAAGTGCAACCAAACCTGTCCCGTGTGGCCTGAGCATGCAGTTCAGCTGGTGGAGTGCTGCCCAGCATGCGCGGGGCCTGGATTCAACCGCAGCACTGCTTACACCGAGCGTGATCGTGCACACCTGCAATCCTACTACACTGCAGGAGTTCAAGGTTAGCCCCAGTCCAGAGCAGCTTCAAGGTCACCCGGGGAACGTGAGATGTCTGCCGCAAAAGGAAGAGAGTTTGACCAGGGACCTCAAACCAGATGGCGTCAACTGCTCCGTTCAGACCTGACAGGTTTGAAGGACGGGACCTAAGCACTCGGGGCCTTGTTGCTTAGCTCAGCATAAACACCGATGTTGAGAGCTGCCCTCAGAGCTCAGGGGTGGCAGGGCTGCCCTGGGGTCCCTGTCGGTCCACAGGTGGCAGAGAGGCGCTTTCACATGCGCTCAAACGGGTTGAAAACTGGCCTCCCTGGCGCCCCCTGGCGCCCCCTGCTGGCCTTGTCCTGAAGGGAGGTTCCAGGCGGATAATTCAGGAATGAGGAGGGGATTCCTAAGTTTCCTCTCCCAAGGACAGAAGCCTGAGGGAGTGGACTAGAGTGAGAAATAGAAGTGAGAATCCACAAGCGCCCCCAGCATCCATTGCCATGGGGCAGGGGTCCTGCCCCCTCTCTATTGG
Source organism: Psammomys obesus (assembly GCF_907164565.1). Classification (NCBI taxonomy): domain Eukaryota; kingdom Metazoa; phylum Chordata; class Mammalia; order Rodentia; family Muridae; genus Psammomys; species Psammomys obesus. The sequence continues at coordinate 58,115,979 of NW_026585504.1, read as the reverse complement.
GCCTGGTTTTTATGAATGCATTCTGGAGCTACAGTTGGGGTGGGGAGCACAGGATAGGGTGCTCTCCTCCCCCCACTTCAGTAGCAACCAGCCAACTTAGCCCATGGGTGTGAGGAAACCCTGGCCAGGGCTTTGCTTTGGGGGAGACTACAGCTCAGAGGGAAGTGATTTGAAAATCAAATCGGCCTGCTGGAACATTCCATTCCTGAGCTGAGCAGTTTCCAGCACTTAAATGAGTTGTGAGAGCATGATGGCCTTGGGGGACAGGTTATCTCGGGGGCCCTTTGCAGGGCACCCACGTAACATTCTCCTGGTACCCTAGAAGAAATGACGGGGCCAGTAAGATGGCTCAGAAGGTAAAGGCACTTGTTGCCACGCCGAAGGACCTCAGCTCAGTTCTCAGGACCCGAAAAGTAGGAGAGCATCACTTCCCAAAACGTTGTCCTCTGACCTCCGTATGCATACCAAGGCCACCACACACACACACACACACACACACACACACACACACACACACACACGGTGGGAAGAGAAAAGCATTTGTGGAACGCTAATGGTGGCTGATGGTGCTGAGTAGCTTCTTCAAAGGAAAAATTGGAGTGTGTGTGTGTGTGTGTGTGTGTGTGTATGTGTGTGTCAGGAGTGGGTGGCAGTGCTCGAGTGTCATGGCATGCTTGTAGAGTTCAGAGACCAAACTCAGGTGTTGGTCCTCCCTTCCAACTTGTTTGAGCAGGCTCTCTTGTTCTCCACTGCATTTGTCCGGCTAGCTGATCCAGGAGCTTCTGGAGATTGTCCGGATTCTGTCTCCCAGCTCAGAAGTAGGAGTACTGGGATTACAGGCGTGCTTCCGAGTCTGCTTTTATATGGGTTCTGGGGTTCAACTCAGCTCCTCACACTTGTGTAGCAAACACTTGGCCCGCCATCTCTCTAGCCCAGGCTGAATATCTTCCTGTATATTATATATATATTGAGAACAGCCTATGACAACAGTCTTATACTATATTGTGGTGTGTGTATGTATTGTTTTGTTGAGAGACTATCCTGAAATTCCTGATGGATCTTCTAGCCTCTTTCTCCTGAATGCTCCGGATATGGAGTGCTCCACCCTGACTAGCTCTACAGTTCTGTTTTACGGATGAGACGTGAGACTGGGCTGGGGAGATGGCTCTGTACATAAAGTACTTGCTATGCAAGCATCAGGATCTGTCCCGATCCAAACCCAACCGGAAGAGGAGATGTGCAGCTGTAATCCCACGTGGGGAGGGGGCAAGGCAGGAGGATCCTGGGAGGTTACTAGCTGGCCAGCCTAGCCAACCAGTGAGCTCGAGGTTCAGAATGAGACCCTGTCTCAAAAAAAAAAAAAAAAAACGAAACAAAAAAAATGGTGGAGAGTGTCCTCCATATGCTCACCGTGGGCATAAAATTCCGTACACATCAGTTCATATACCCGTGAACAGAACACATACACAGAGAGAGAGAGAGAGAGAGAGAGAGAGAGAGGTGAAGGGAGAGATGGAGGGAGGCTCAGAGAGACCAAGTCAATGTCCCAAGGTCCCAGCTGACAAGACAAGGTGCAGGACAGCTCCCCATGAAGGCTTTCTTCCCTGCCCTTGTGCGCTCCTACCTCCCTCAGCCTCCCCCTGCAGTTTCATCCCTGCTCTCTTCCTCTTCCAGCACACCCAGACACCCTTCTCTGTGTGTCTATATTAGTCAAACCCCACTACCTTTGCTCCCATTTCATACCCACCTCATCCCCACCGCACATGAGGGGATGAGATTCTAAATCGAACTCATCACATCCCTTCCTTTCTGCCTTGCAAGCCCTGTGGTTTGGGGAGCGCTCACAGTCCCCCATGAGAGAGTGTTCGGACACCTGATCAGCAGACAGTAGCCAGGAATGACAGACACGAATGAGCCCCAGAGGCACACAGCTAACAGTGGAAATCTATTGCCAAGAAGGTGACAGGCAGGGCTGCGGGCACTGACCAGCTTCTATGGATGGGGACTTCTTACTCCCACCTAAGATCTAGTTGTGTTATTCATTGTGTCTTTGTTCTTCAGGTTAGTTTGCTCTTAAAAACTACATAGCAGAGGCTAGCCTTGATCTCACAGACTTCCTTCCTTTGCCTCACTGGTAACTGAAGTACAAACAACAGTTCTGTTTTGTTTTGTTTTTTGAGAGAGGGTTTCTCTGCGTAGCCCTGACTATCCTGGAACTTACTCTGTACTGTAGACCAGGCTGGCCTCAAACTCAGAGATCCATGTATCTCTGCCTTCTGAGTGCTGGGACTGAAGGTGTGAACCACCTCTGCCCAGCTCTTGCCTGACCATTTGTACCCTGAAAGTGCCACCTGTTATTCAGCATGTACTGTAGCCCAGCAGTGTTTGGGGTTTGTACGAAGAGGCACATGTGCCTGCTTGTCTGTGGAAGCCAGAGGTTGCTGTCAAGTGTCTTCTCCATCATCATCATCATCATCATCATCATCATCATCATCATCATCATCATGTATACATAATGTGTGTGTTTTCATGCACGTGTGTGCATACATGCATGCTATGTTATGTGTGTATGCAGAGGAACTGGTTCTCTCCTTCCAACATGGAAGATGCCATCTGGAGATGGCATCAGGTTGTCAGGCTTGGGGGCAAGTGCCTCCATCAGCCAAGTCATCCGCCATCTCACTGAATCTGGAGCTTACCAGCGAGCCCAGCAGTCCTCTCTATCTGCCTCCTCGTTGCTGGGATTACAGGTCATTCTGCTGCATGGGACTTTTACATGTGTGTTGGGCACCTGAGCTCAGGTCCTCATGCTTGCACACTTTACCAATTGGGTCACCTCCAAAGCCCTGGGTTTCTTTCTCCTGTGTCCTCACCTAACTGGACACAGCTGGGCTCTTGCAGATTCATTCCCATACCCCAGAGGACCAGTGGGGGATGATCAAGGCTGACCTCTGAATAGAAGGTCACACAACTTCACCAGCACCCACACAGTAGCACACTAACTGCTGAACCATCTCTCCAGTGCTGTGACGACTGTTCTTCAGTCCATGGGGCTAACTACTCTCTTTGAGGCCATGATTGTCCACTGTGTCCTCAAACTTATGAAGCAAGCACTTTATCAACTGAGCCATCTCCTCCATCTTTTTTTTCTTTTCTTTTCCTTTTAAAAAACAAGGTCTCTTTGTTTCTTAAACAGCCTCTTTGAGGCTGGCCTCAAACTCACTATTCAGCCAGGATGATCTTGTACAGCAGGCCCTCCTGCCTTCATCTGGGGTGCTCGGACAACAGGTCTTCACCACCCTCCCTCATTGGGGAAGATGTCTCTTTTCTTTGCTTGGTAAAAGACTTAGTAAGTTGTTCATAGTACTGAATGCCAGAAAAGATGCTTCGCCCAAGACTGCAACTGGTCAACCAACACTTGATGTTCTTCTTCTGTTTATTTCATGAAAAGGAAGTTTGTTCTGGTTTTTCTTTAATTTTGACCTCACTTTCCCCAAAAGTAATGGTGGTACCAGCTCATAATATTGACGGCATCTTGGTTTGTCTATCACTCAATGCTTATGTTGTGGGCTTGTGTTCAAACTTCATCCTGACCAAAGTCATGGGCCATTAATAATGTCTGACTGTAAAACTAAGGAGCCACTAAATATTATACTATTTATAAGTAATCTGTTGCCCAAGGCATTGAGCTACTTAATGAAACTTTGAATTAATGTGTAACTTAAGAAATGGATCATTCTACAAATATAAGCTACCAGAAGCATAATTTAAGCCCTTCTATTTGCTCCACTACTTGGGTGGGGGTGAGAGTAGTAAATGGATACTGAATACAAAAAATAATAAAGTGTAATGGGGCTGGGGACATGGCTCAGATGGCAGAGCGCTTGCCTAACATGCATGAGGCTCTGGGTTCCATTCTAGGGCTACTTAAAGTGAGCAAGGCGGTGCAGGCCTATAATCTCCAGCACTTGGGAGGTTGAGATAAGAGGAGCAGAAGTTCAAGGTCATCCTTGGCGACATATCCAGGTCAGCCTGGACTACATGAGACCCTGTCTCAGAAGAGGAAAACAGCCATGTAACTGGCCCAGTAGCTTGCAATGAAATTTAAATACGGCCCATGTAGGTCTTATAGTCCTGGCGGCGACTCTGAGGCAGGGTGAGGCAAAGGGCAGGTAATGGCGCTGGCTGTCACTTCGCGGATCCAAATGCAAGATCAGAACTTGCTCACTCAAGCTGCCGTGGACTGGTTATAGAGTGCAATGGCAGCAGTGAAACTGAGAATGGCGCTGCCTCCACAGCAAGGGCATCAGGAGAGAGGCTGCGACAGTGAGTGAGGGGAGAGTCGCAGCTTAGGTTCGATGTCTGGGTGCTCTGGGAAGATGTGTAGTTCCGAAGGATGCCCGAGCCTAATCCATTAAAACTGTCTTGGAGGCTGAGGGGATGTCTCAGTGGACAAAGAGCTTGCCACACGTGTGTGAGGACTGAGTTCAGTTCTGGAACCACACAATGACGGATGTGGTAGCACACACCTGCAATCCCAGCGCGGCAAGATGAGAGGCAGAAGCAGGAGACTCCTCAGATGCTCTCAGGCCAGCCTCAGGCTCAAACAAGGTTAAGACTGACCCCACCAGACCTGTACGTGACCTACACACACACACACACACACACACACACACACACACACACACGGCGGGGCAGGCAGATAGACTACAGACATTATCTTTTAAAAACTGTCTTGAGGGAACGGAGCGACAGTTCATTTGGAAACTAACTTGAGTTCATTGCCCGGAACCCATGGAAAACAAAGCCATCTACTTAGCTAACAGGAGATAAAGCAAATAGAGCCTAGAGTTCCGCTGGGAGGCCAGACTGGCTCCAGACACCCTGAAACTCGGGTCTCAGTACCACATTCTTCTGTAGCTGCTGGGCTTGGTTGGTCCCTGACAGTTGGCAGGGACATCAAGATTCAAGACCCTGGAGGAAACGGGGACTGTAGTGACTATGCCACTGGCTCAGGACATGCCACTTCTTCTCCTTGGCCAAGCATTTTCACCCGCAGAACCATCTCATCAACCTCCACCTGATTAATTTTATATATGCATGTCTGTGCTTCTGTGTGTCTGTGTAGATGCACATGTATCTGCAGGTAGGTACATGCATACATGTGTGCATGTGGAGGTCAGAGGGCAGAGGGCAGTCTTGGGTGTCTTTCCACAGATGCCATCCAGGTTTCATTTCAGACAGGCTTTCTCATTAGCCTGGAACTTTTCCCAAAAGTCCGGGCTAGCTGGTCAGCAGGCTCCTGTGGTCCTCCTGTCTCAAGAGTCCCATTGCTGAAATAATAAGTGCATAGCACTGCACCTGGCTCGTAATATTTTCTTTACATCTTTTTTACTTAGTATGGGAAAGACACGCACCCGAGCCCATGTGTGGAGGTCAGAGGTCAGCTTTCAGAATATAACTCTTTCCTTCCACTATGTACGTCCTGGGGATTGAACTCAGGTCCTCAGGCTTGCCAAGCAACCACTTTACAGACAAAGCCATCCGGGTCCAAGGTACTCAATCAGTGAGGAACATCATTCTAGATGGCCCGGAGGCTCAGATGACTGAGGGCTCCTAGAACCTCAAGTCTAAAAGGAAGAGACAAATTCAGGAAAGAAGTGGTGAGTGGAGATGCCCATTCTGCCCTCTCCTGGGGAAAGTGTGGCCCGCCCTTTTCTTTTTTTCCCCACACAATTGACCCTTTTTTCTATTTTTATTTTTAAATTTTCTATTATTTTTATTAGATACTAAAATTTATTTATTTAGCATTCGGTCGTAGCCCCCTCTCTCCTCTACTCCCAGCTATTTTCCCTATCCCACCTCCCCTACTCCTAGAGAAGGGGTGCACACTCCTACCCACTCACCTACCCCAGCATATCAAGTCCCATCAGCATTGACTGAATCCTCTTCCCCTGTGGACTGGTGAGGTAGCCCTGTCAGGGAAAAGTGATTGCAAAGCAAGCAGAGTCAGCTCCTATTCCCCCTATTGGGGAAACCCATATGAGGACCAAGCTGTTCATTGGCTATATCTGTGCAGGGGTCCTAGGTCCTGCCCATGCATGGTCCTTGGTTGGTGCTTCAGTCTCCACAGGCCCCTCTTAGTTGGGCCCTGGTTAGTTGGCTCTGTTGGTCTCCTTGTGGAGATCCTATAGCTTCTGGGTCTTTCTATACTTCCCCAGATTCTTCCAAAAGATTCCCAGCACTCTACCCAATGTTTGGTTATAGGTCTCTGGATCTGTTTCCATCAGATGCTGGATGGAGCCTCTCAGAGGACAGTTATGCTAGACTCCTGGCTGCAAGAATAGCAGAGTATCTTTAATTATGTCCAGGATAGGCTGTCTCCTGTGGGGTGAGTCTCAGGTTGGGCCAGGAAATGGTTGGACATTCCTCAATCTCTGCTTTATTTTTGTCCCTGCCCATTTTTAAGCAGAGTAAATTTTGGGTTGAAGTTTTTGTAGATGGATTGGTGTTCCCCTCCCTCCACTAGTTAGAGGGTGGCTTCTTCAGTCTCCATAACCCCTATTACTAGGAGTCTCAGCTACAGTCACGCTCACATCCTCCCAGGAGCCTACCCTGTCATAGATCTCCAGCTTGTCACAAAAAAGTCCCCACCCAAGGTTTCTTTTCTCTCTGCAAGCCCTCTGTCTTCTCGCCCGGCTCTCTTCAGATCTGATATCTACCCTCACTTCTTTCTGCACTCCCGTTCTTATTCTGTTCCTACTCGTAGACCCAAATATCGAGGAGGACCCAAGGGAGGATGCTCAATTCCCACTCAGAAGGGCCCACCCTTTTCTAGCTGCAGCTGCCTTCCTTCCGGTCCCTGTCGGTACCCTGGGAACTGTCCAGCTATCTCTCTGCTGAACTTCAGGCTGCAGCCCACCCACCGGAGCCGGCATGCTGGCAGGAGGCCTGAGTTATGGTCACCTGTACCGGAGGGAGGGCACCAGCCTTCAGCCCAGGAAGGGAGCTACTGTACCACTGCAGAGTCGACCTGCAGGCATTCACATACCTGAAGTTCATGCTTTGTTATTTCAAAATAAGCCCCAGGGCTTAAGGAGGCTGTGGAAGGGTAGGAAGGTCTCTTTCATAAAAACGAGACTACAAATCCACTGCTAAACTAACATAAAAGGGTCAAATCATGGTTCAGAACTTTGGCTGGAAGTTCCCTCACTTGGTAGCCTGCTTGTCTAGCATGCCTGAGACCCTGTGTTCAATCCCCAGTGTGTACAGCTCCAGCACTCTGAGGGGAGGGACAGGAGGATCACAAGTTCAAGGTCATCCTTGGATGCATTGCAAGCTTGAGGGCAGCCTGGCCTACATGAGCTCAATCCCCAAAACAAAGACAGAACCTTTTGTTGTAGGAGAAAATTTGGACACTCTGAAAGAGACAGGGACCAAGATCACAGTGCTAGTCAGGAGTATGTCCAAGGGTCAGATCTTGTCTCTACTGTGGTCTGTTCTTACAGGCACGAGTTAGGACCCATTTAGTCAGAAACATATTTACTGACAGCAGCCATTGGCCTTTGTCTTTCTGTGCTGGTACAATATTAGATTAATGTGACCACATGCTTACCGCATGATATCCCTGTTCTAAGCACCCTACCACAAGCATGTTATAAAACTCAGTTCTCTGAAAGCTCTTGAGAGGACATGTAACTTTCATGCCCACTTCTTAGATGGTAGAGTAGAGACACATGAATACTCCTTTTAAAAGGAGGCAAATCTGGAGGCTGGGGAGAAGACTGTCCTAAAGTGAGGCCCCAAGTCTCCCCAGAACTACCTCAAAGCTGGCCGTGCTGGTTCATGCTTGTCCCCAGCATTGTGGGAACAGATAGGTAGGTCCTTGGGGCTCCATGACCAGCTAGCTTAACTTGTCAAGTCCCAAGGCAGTGAGAGAATCTTGACAATCGAGGTTGTCTTCCGGCCTCTGCATGCATTTACACACATACGTGCTCACCTGCCCATTTATATACAGGTGTTAGGTGAAAGCATGTGACCACAAATGCTGTCCTGTGTGCTCACTGGAGATGTCACCCTGAGCTCTGGAGAGAAACTGGGGTCAAGGGGCAGTCGACTTCCCTTTTACTTCTTGTCCATTGTTTTAAATTTTCTAAATCACATACATGGATCCCCTTTGAAAATGAGACAAATCCTACGAACAAGTAAAGATGAAAGACAAATACGTCAGGAGAAAGTTGTGAGGACAAACAGAGCCCGTGTGGATATGGCTGAGGTAGTAACGTGTTTGCTATACAGCATGAGGGCCTGAGTTAGAGCCCTAAATTCCATGCCAAATGCCAGGTGTGGCATATGCTAATCCCAGTGCTCAGGGAAAGAAGACAGACAGATCTCTGTAGCCATCGTACTGGTGACTTCTAGGCCGGTGAGAGACCCTATCTCAAAAATAAATAAGGTGGACAATACTTTGAGGGATGACAGCCATAGCTAACTGCTGGCCTCAACACACACACACACACACACACACACACACACACACACACACACAGTCAGACAAATCCTACCAAAGAGTGAATCTTTAATTCAGTGAAAGATTAGGTTTAGGTACAGACCAAAAGAACTAGTGTACAGTTGAATCGATCCACATGGCAAGCAATTCAAACAAAATGTCCAGCCACAAAGAACACACAAGGAAAGAGATCATACAATGAACTTGAATTGACCAGAAAAAATATATATATACCTTGACTGTGGGGTATCAACCCGGCTCATGATGTGCAGGGAGTGGTCATCGGCTTAGTCTTTCCGGATAGCAATTTACTGGTGTTTACCCCACACACAACTCAAATGCCCTTTGACCTGACACTTGCATGCCAAGATAACTTCTGGGTGGAGATACCTTCTCATGCTCACATAAAGATGCATGTTCATCTCCAATTTACAGTACTAGTCCTTTGAGTGGAAAATTAGAACTAGCCCAAATACTGGCCAGTGGGGGTTGGTAGCTGATAATAGGAAGCCTGCAGAAAGTCACTAAAAGATAGATTGGCATTTGCAATGCAGGCAGGATGTCCTGCTGTGACGGAAGCTAACCAGCTGCACAAAGTGTAACATCCAAGCAAGGCCCGCTGGCCCATGCGCCTGATACCAACCAGCTGTCCTCCATTTCCTCATCACCCAGATGGAGTTAGTTCAGGTACCTACCGAGGTGCTGGAGAAAGAGGAAGGGGAGAGGAGGAGGGAAGGAGAGAGAGAGAGGACAGGAGGACCTTAGATGGTGCTTGATAGATGTTTCCTATCTGTATGGGGTTGGGCAGGCGTGGCATCTGAAGTTGAAGGCTCCACACACCCATCCTTAAATGAGGTGAGTGAGGGCGGGAACAGAATGGCAGTCTTCAGGAAGTCTGCATACAGAAAGCAGGATACACAGCCGGCTCCCAGCATTCACCCTGGGGCACAGCATGCTATCCCACAGTCGCAGCATTCCATTCCTTCAAGTACGTGGGGCGACTGAAGCAAATCTGGGCATGAGCAGTGCCAGTTAAGATCTAGAATGTTCTCCAGGGGCCTGAATGTTCCAGACTTGGTTTCAATGGGCAGAACATTCAGGAGGAAGAGAAAAGGGAGATTTAGTCAGTGTGACCTCCATTGGAAAGAGGAACAAATAGAGAGGTTTGTCAACCTCCCAAGTCTGTTTTCACGGTCCTGACATGAGGAGGTTCAGGTTTAAATGGAGGGCACAAGTTATACACACCTAAGCAGTCCTGGTCAAGGTGTGGTCCTGCCCACCACTGACCAGTGGTTGTCTCAGCTCCAGTCTGTCCTGCTAGTTGGTCTGACAAGTATTGGCACTGTCAGGCCCAGGTGAAGTCTCTTCCTGGGAGAGCTGGTCTCCTCTGGCCAGCACCAGGCTTCAGTCTTCTCCTTCTCCTGGCATAAGCCTCCCGAGGAATTCCAATTTCTTGGTAATCATAGTCTCAATATTCTGATAGGCAAAGGAAGGGGTGAAGTGTATCTAGAAAATCCTCATTCCTGCCAGGATGGCCACTGATAAGCCAAGGACAGGGGGAGCTTTGAAAGCCGTCTCAGAAGAAACAGCTTTAAGATAACAGAGATGGAGGTCAGAGTGACATGTGGCCCAAACCAAGCCACACTATGGGGCCCCAGAAACTAGGAGAAAAAAAATGAAATAGACTCCCTTAGAATGTGCAGAAGGAACCAGCCTGCCAACACGTCAGAGCTAGACTGCAGCCTCCAGAGCTGGGAGGAAGCACAGTCCCCTAACCGTGGTCCTTCCTCAGGCAGTTCATGAAGCCTGCATGGAAGGGCTAAGTGGCCCCAGGTACCTAGAGGCCTCCCAGCTCTCCCCCAGGAGCGAATGATGGTGAACAGGACAGAGATTTCTCCTTGACCAGATTTCTGCCAGCTCCTTTCCGACTAATCGTCAGCCCAGGACCCCAAGGACTTGAATAAGACAGTGTCTCTCATCTGTGAAGTCCCCACAGCATTCTGGAAATTCCAAGGAAAAGAATATCCCCCACTTGTCATTTCAAGAGGTACATTTTTTTACAGGCCTGACCACAGCCCAAATTTATGGAGGCATTTCCTTAATTGAGCTTCCCTCCTCACATGACTCCAGAGGTACTTTTTTTTTCTTCTTCTGTGCCATCTCTACTAATTTGCAAAACAAGCCAAATGGGGACAGTCTCTAGTCTAAAGAGACATAGGACATTCGGCAGTTTTGTTTTCGCCACTATTTGTTTTTTGAGATGGGAGTCCACAAGCCCTTGTGCTTGCTCTGTAGCCTGTGATTGCCATGTGCTTCTGAACCTGCTGCCTCCACCTCTGAGTGCTGGAGTTACAGGCATGTGATTCTGTATGTGATGTGTGTGGTGCTGGGCTGGAACCTAGGAACTCATTCATACTGAGTGAGCATTCTACCAACTGAGCCACATCCCCAGCCCTCCAATGGACTTAAAGATACCAAGTAATAAAAACAGATAAAATACTAGATAAACAAAAATTAAAAATGATGCTTATGGGAAAACATAGTTGACTTTACATTTTAAATGTCCTTACATTTACATAAATGACTTCACATTTTATTTGTGTATGAATCTGTGTGTGTGCACATGTATGTGTGTCTATCTGGGAGTGTATGTGTTTGTGTGTGTGTGTGTGCTTACTACATGGGGGCCAGAAGAGGGTGTTGGATCCTGGGAGTTGGAGTTATGGTAGTTGGTGTAGGTGCTAGGACTCAAACTCAGGTTCTCTACAGAAGCAATAAGGAGCCATCTCTCCAGTCCCCACATAAATGACTTTAAAACATTCCAAAACATGTCCCAAAGTGCTGGTGGGGAAAGAAACTCGTCAGCAGACTGGTGTTGGAAATGAGACCTTATACAGCTCCCCCATCTTGGGTATTGTGCTGGACAGTTTTATGTTAATTTGACACAAACTGCACTCATCCGGGGAGGAAACCTTAATTAAGTAAGTGCCTCTATAAATCTGGCCTGTAGGCAGACCTGTAAGGCATTTTCTTAATTAGTGATTGATGGGGAGGGCCCAGCCCATTTTGGGCAGTGGCATCACTGGGCTGGTGGTCCTGTCTTCTATAAGAAAGCAGGCTGAGCAAGCTATGAGGAGCAAGCCAGTAAGCAGCACCTCTCCATGACCCTGTATCAGCTCCTGCTTCCAGGTTCCTGTCCTGTTTGAGTTCCTGGCCTGACTTCTTCACTGATAAACAGTGAGATGGAAGTGTAAGCCAAATAAACCCTTTCCTCCTAGACCTATGTTTTTGTCATGGTATTTCATGACAGCAATAGAAGCCCTAAGTAAGACAGGCATATTTTAAATGTTTCATAAAGAAACACTGATACATTAGGTGCTTTTCTTGTTGCTGGGACAAAATACCTGAGAAGTAACTTAAGGGAGGAAGGGTTCACTCTGGCTCACAGTTTGAGGATTCACAGTCCATCATGGTGGAGATGGCATGGCAACAGGAGCATGAAGCAGCTGGTCACATGGCATCCACAGTCAGGAAGCAGAGAGATGGCTGCTGCTGCCCAGCTCATTTTCTCCTTTTTATTCAGTCCATTTCAGTATGAAATACTGCCACCCACATTTAGGGTGGGTCTTTCCACCTTAATTAACCTAATTAAAAAACTCGCCACAGAGGCACAGGATGGTGGTTCACGCCTTTAATCCCAGCCCTCAGGAGGCAAGGGCAGGTGGATCTCTGAGTTTGAGGCCAGCCTGGTCTACAGAGTGAGTTCCAGGACAGCTGAGGCTACACACTGAAACCCTGTCTTTAAAAACCAAAGAACAAACAAATAAACAAAAACGAACTCCCTGCAGAGATGTGCTCAGAGGTTTGTCTCCTAGGTGATTCTAGATTCTGTCCAAGTTGACAGTCAACATTAACCATCGTAACTGGAAAGTTCTTTTCCTCCATTGCCTGAGACAAAATCCTGAACCTAGCACAGGCTAGGTGAAGCCTCTACCATTAAACCACATTCCCCAGCACCTGACCTTTTTTGGTGTTTGTTTTGCGGTGCCAGAAATAAAACCCAGGTCTTCATGCATGTGAGGCAAACACTACCAACTGAGCTGCATCCCCCAGCCCCTTGAGGTGCTTCTACATACCTTTAACAACCAGTCAAGACATTAGTGATAAAACAGTACAGAAAAAAATTGTCTGGTGCATCGTTGATAAAGGTGCCTGCCGCCAAGCCTGATGTTTGCTCCCCAGGACCCACGTGGTAGAAGGAGAGAGGTGAATCCTAAAGGTTGGTCTCTGATTCACGTGCACTTCTGGTGTGCACACGTACGCATACACAGGCACACGCTCTCCACACCATGTACATGTACCTCTGTATGCGTACGCACATACACAGGCCTGAGTGAGCCCCAGTGCTACCGGAGTCCTGAAACGTGTCCTCGCAAGGTGTGGAAATCCAGGATGGAGGAATGCTGCCGTTCATTTAACAGCACTCCTCTCGGTGATGAGGCTGTTTCTTTCTGTTCTCTTCTTTTACTTGTTTTTCTTTCACAGAGACCCAGGTGACAAGGGGCCGGTGTGAGTTTGCTAACTTGTGGGGCTGTGTAGAACTTCCCCGGCAGGCCGGAGCCAGGTCTCCTGACCACTGGGCCCCACAGAGTTCTGCTAAGCAGAGTGCTTAGAGCAGGAGCTGCTGGAAGTGCTGATTGCATGAGGAGGGGGAGGGGGCCTAGGGCCTCGCAGATTCTCTTTTTGTTTTTTTTTGGGGGGGGGGTGTTTTGTTTTGTTTTTTGCATGTGGATGTGTGTGGATATATGTGTGTTCACACATATGTGAGTGACCAAGTGTTTGCCCATGTGTATGTGCATGTGTGTATTTATATGTGAAAGCTAAAGGTGGCTGTTGGGGGTCTTCCTTGACCAGTCTCACCTTACATATTGAGGCAGGCTCTCTCACCTGAGCTCACTCTCTCACCTGAACCAGGAGATTGTAGAGTCAGTTAGCACATCTAGCTAGGTCCCTCCAGGAATACACTGTCACTGTGTTCTAAGTTCTGGGATTATAGGTGGGCCACCATGCCTGCCTGGCATCTCATTTCTTTAGGTGCTGAGTATCTCAACCTGGGCCCTCACCTCTGTACAACAAGCACTTTAACAGCTGAGCCATCTCCCCAGACCCCCTGCTGATTACTGGCAGAGCCTGGCCAGGCTTACTCAGGATAGGGAGAAGGGTGGCGTGCCTGTCTCCTTTGAGGTCTCTGGGCACCAGTCCCAGGAAACCTCACCATCCTACATGCTCTCCAGCCCAGCCCGGCCCAGATACTTTGGCCCTGGCTCAAGGGCTGGGTGCCAGAGAGGTGAGCCAGGTGTCAGGGCAGAAGCCTGCATCTGGAGGATTGTAGCAGAGAGGCACGTTGTCCCACTTCGCCGGATGGAGATCCGATTTCAGCATTTGACCCTGATGTGCAGGGCATCAGAGCAGGGATGGGACAGGTGGTGCCAACCAGGCCCAGCCAGCCAGCTCCTGTCCTTGTGGTTGGGGGCAGGCTCATTCATGGACCTGCCAATGTCAGGCACAGCCCACTGCCTGGATGGGCAAGAAGGCCAGGCCCAGCCCTGAAGGAAAAGGAGTGGAAGTGATGATTTCCATGCCCCTAACAGAAGTTCCCCAGGAATCCTTGCTGTCCTCTGTGACCCAGATATCTCTATCAGTCTACCATTCTGCAGGATTCACCTGCAGTATGCCTGCCTGCTCCACCTCTGCCTGGGTCCTCTTGCCATCTCAGCTCTGCCCTTATAGCCTTCTCCTCACATCCTATCTGGGATGCCTTTGCCTCCCCTAGGCAGACTCTTGCTAGTGTGGCACCCCGTAGGTAGCCAGTGTTCTTTGCGTAGCTACGCAGATCTTGTTATAAGGTTATTTTCCTGTCACTAACCCAGACTGCCTTCAACCACAGACTCCCTGAGGCCTAAGACAAGTCAAGACCACCATGCAAACATATCCTCCAGGACATTGTAGCCCCATGTCAGGAATGTCTGTGCAGGATGCAACCTGCATAACAGCACAGTGCTTGACCTGGGTCTGAGAGGGACCTGTATAAAAGGAGTTAGTGAATGGATGAAGGAGGAAGTAAAAAAAAAAAAATGGTGGAGGGAAGAAGGAAAGACGCAAGGGGAAGAGGGAGGAGGTCTTGGGTTCCTATTCCAATGTCCTGTTCTATGTGAATATATGTGAGTCTAAGGAAACAGTGAACACAGCAGGTGAGCTTAGGGCTGCCTGGGAGGTCCCACCCTTGCTCTGGGAGACAGGACAGGCCCTATCCTCTGGAAACCTTAGGAACCCCACAGATTTGAAGTGGAGTTTCCTGACTGTCACAGGCTCCTCAGTAGAGATGTAAAAGAATATAAACCAAGGGCTGGTAACTGGTACAGTGGCAAAGCACTTGTCCTACAAATATGAAAACCTGAGTTCCCAGAACCCACAGAAAATGTGGTACAAACTTGAAATCCCAGTGTCCACTTACTAACCAGTATTGCCTGGTTGGTAAGTTCCCTACCATAAACACTCTGTCTCAAAAAGCATGAGCTGGGCCTGGTGGCGCATACCTTTGCCTCAGAAGATAAGAGGCAAAACAAAACAGAACTAGAGAGATGGCTTTCTCTTACAGAGGACCTGAGTTTAGTTTCCAGCCCACACATTGAGTGTCTCAAAACCACCTATAATTCCAGTTCCAGAGAATCCAATACCCTCTTCTGGCCTCCAAGGACACCTGCACTCAAGTATACATACACATAATTAAAAATAAAATAATTGTTTTTGTTTTTTCAAGACAGGGTTTCTCTGTGTAGGCTTGGCTTCCTTAGACTCCCTTTATAGACCAGGCTAGCCTCGACTTTACAGAAATCTGCCTGCCTCTGCCTCCCTGAGTGCTGGGATTACAGGCATGCACTGCCACGCCCAGCTAAAATGAATCTTTTTTAAAGATTAAAAACAACAAAAGCCAAGGTGAACAGCACCTGAGGAGGAGTGGCACTTGAAGTGTCCTCTGGCTTCTACAGGCAAAGACACCTGTATGCACACACATGCACACACATACATACATGCAGACAATACACATCTGTGCAGTATGTAACACCCATTATTGTGGTATGCAGTGTTGGGACCAAAGGTGATCTCTGTCTCCACCTTGGTTCCTCACGGTCCAGATAAGGAAGTAAGGCTGTCTGTCTTCTCCATCCTCAGGACCAGGAAGGCTCAGGGAGCAGGACTCAGATTCTCCAGAAGAGGGTATGGGAAGGAGACAGAGCGGCAGGCCAGGAAATCTGAGTGGAAGCCAGCGGTGACCACACAGAGATGGATCTCACACTGAGACTACTCACAGAGGCTGTGGTGGAGTGACAAGATGAATCTGGGCCAAACTCCATCTCTTTGCCTAGGTGACATCTGTGACTGGCTGAGTGCCTGCCAGCCCTCGGGGTTTGACGTGGCAAGAATGACACAACCTGCTGGAGCTTGCTAAGACATGAGCTCTCAGAGCAGTGGAAGAAACCAAGCTAAGGAGCCTGGGTAGGGTCAGAGTGTGGCTCAGGGCTAGATGCTTGGATGGAGCACAAAAAGTTAGGGTAGTGTCTCAGAGTGTAAAGGTGTTTGCTGTCAACTCTGACAACTTGAGTTCTAGCCCCAGGTCCCATAAGGGAGAAGGATGGAGCAGGCTCCAGCAAGTTGTCTTCTGACCTCTATACATACATGTGGTATGCACATACACATACATATGTGCACATACTCTGTCCCAGGTGGTTTTATGTCAACCTGACACAAGCTAAAGTCATCTGAGAGGAGGGCATCTCAGCTGAGAAAATGCTTCCATAATATGGGGCTGTAGGCAAGCCTGTAGGTCATTTTCTTAATTGGTGATTGATCAGGGATAGTCCAGTCCATTGTGGGTGGGGCCACTCCTGGGCTGGTGGTCCTGGGTTCTGTAAGAAAGCAGGCTGAGCAAGCTGGGGAGAGCAAGTCAGTAAGAAGCACCCCTCCATGGCCACTGCACCAGCTGCTGCATTCAGGTTCCTACCCTTTTTGAGTTCCTGTCCTGACTTCCCTCAATGATGGACTGTTGCCTGAAGTGTAAGCTGAAATAAACCTTTCCCTCCCCAAGTTGCTTTGGTCATGGTATTTCATCACAGCAATAGTAAACCTAAATAGTAAACCTTACTAAATAGTAAACCTATCTATCTATCTAAATAGTAGATAGATAGATAGATAGATAGATAGATAGATAGATAGATAGATAGATAGATGAGAGATGCAATAAAAATCTGAAAAGATGTTTAAGAGAACACTAAGGGCCCTCATTTTCCTCCTAGCACTGCAAGATGAGGATTAAGAGACCTGCTGTAGAATTTTGCTGACACCTAGTTCTAGAAAGTTCAGACAATCCAGACTGAGAGAAAGTAGGTTCGTATTGCCAGAGGATGGGTTGAAAGAGATTGTGAAGGGTCACGGAATGGGTTTGGAGGTGAGGGACATGTTGGTTACTGTGAGTGGCAAGCAGTGATGGTTCCATAGTCATGGCTTCTACAAATAAAAGCATGCACTTAAAAACCTGTGCAGCCCATTGTAGACCCAGTTTGACCCCCAGAACTCACACAAAGCACCACGGGGGCACATGTTTATAATCTCAGGCTGGGGAGGCAGAGATCTCTGGGGCTCTGTGGCCATCCAGCTCACCTAATCCGGCAAGTCACAGACCAGCAAGAGATCCTAACTCCAAAAATCCAAGTGGACAGCTTCTGAGGTTGACTTCTGGCCTCCACAAAAATACGCAGGTGTATGCACACCTGAACTCTCATGTGCAAACACATGAGAGCACACACATACACGCAGAGAAAGAGAAATATCAGTTTTAAATAAACTATTCCAACCTCAATCACTGCTTCTGGAGCAGTCACAGGGCGCCTGGCCTATGGCTGGATGGAACACACCCCACCACAACTAGTTTCCTCCCAACCTCAATGCTCAAGCCCACTGACCAATAACCTATGTAGGGGAATCCATCTACCGAGTCTCCCATGGGACCAAGCAAGTGTCAAGCACTGGGAACAAACCAGGTCTCTGGTCCAAGGTCATGCAGAAGGTAAGGCCTGTTTGTGGCTCCTGGCTTGGCCAGGAGGTACAAGGCCCCAGATGGAGTGCCAGTTGGGTTTTGCTTGGCATCCTCTAGGAGAGCTCTAGCTTGTCTACTGGCTCATACTGGCAAGGAGGAGGAGGCCCAGCCCTGGGTATGATGCCCACACCTGCACCCCTGACTTCAAGTGGGCTCTGACTTTGCTGCCTGTTAAAGCAGATGCCACTGTCAGAGTTAGGGGAGTGTTTTTCTGGGCCTCTGTTGGGTTTTTATCCCTGTTTACCCAAGGATTCCTGTTCTAAGCTGTGCTAGTGGGAAATTTTGTGCCATATAAGACAGTGTGGAGTTGGTTTGAACAAGTTCAAATGGCGGCCTTTATTACAGTCAATACATAATCAGCCCCCAGTATTTATCCTGGAAATAGTGGGCAAGGGTCCATTTATACAGCATAAAAACTTGGAGTAACACGGGAGAGTGCCGGCGCTGGGACTGTAGCTCAGTGGGTGGAGCGCTTTCCCAACATGCACAGAGCCCTGGATTCCATCCCCAGCCTTGGATCCCAGCAGGAGGCAGGAGGATCAGAAGTTCAAGGTCCTCCCCAGCTACATAGCAAGGTTGAGACTACCCTAGATAAGAGATTTCCTCCCAAAAAGTTAAGGAGTGTCTACATTTTCAACTCAATCTGGTCAGCAATTCTGACTAATAACGGCTGCAGGTCTAAAGAAACCCTGAAGCTAGGAGGTGCTGGTACCTCTCATGTTGCAGGTCTCCCTTCTTTCTGGACCCCAGAACCCGAGTCCAGGTTATGGTACAGGTCAATAATTCCCAGCTCTAGGATGGTGGAGACAGGTGGACCCTCAGGCTGACCTACCAACCCAACCTAACTGGCAAGTTCCAGGCCAATGAGAGCTCCTGTCTCCAGAGCCAAGGTGGTTTCACCGGCACTGACACCTTCCATCCCCGCAGAGGCAGGTGGATCTCCCTAAGTTCCAGGCCAGCCAGAGAACCTAGCGAGAACCTGGCTTAAAAACAAGACCAAAGAGAACAGGCAGCCTCTGAGGAACATCCCTCTCTCAAGGTTGTCCTCTGGCCTCCACGTGTACACACATATGCGTGCACTCTTGCACTCACACACATTCCCCCACACACACACACACACGGACGGGAACACGCACGAAAACACACATGCCGAAAGGAAAAGTAAATAAATAAAATAGAAGAGAGAGGTTAGGTGTCCGGGGAGCTGGCTCAGTAGGTAAAGGTACTTGCTCTGCAACCATGAGGGCCTGAGTTCAAATCCTTAGCACCCACGTTAAAAGCTGCACAAGGCCGTGCAAGCCTTTAACACAGCACTGGAAGGTTCTGAGAGCTCGGCCAGCAAGCCTCACTGAAGTGGCCAGCTTTCCACTCAGTGAAAAACCTTGTCTCTAGGAAATGAGGCAGAGCATAACAGAGGCTCTGGCCTCTGCGTGTGTAGTCCAGGCATATCCACACTCGTGCACATGCAGCCCACACGTGTGAGAGTTTCTATGAAGTCTAATGATTTCTCTGCACAGCAGCTGCACTGATTGTCCTTCATATCCTGTTTGCTAGCTGGTACTTTTCTATCTTAACAGGTTGGGTATAGCTCAGTGGCGGAATGTTCAGCTAATATGTACAAGGCCCAGGGTTTCATTCTCAATACCACAAACAACAGCAGCATCAAGAATGTTCTAAAGTATTTGTTGTTTTTAAAATAGTTTGTTTTTAATCATGTGTGTGTTCTCTGTCTGTGGGAGCTATGTGCACTTGAGTGCAGATGCCCTCGAAGTCTAGAAGAGGACTTTGAATCCCCTAGAGCTGGGGTTCCAAGCAGTTGTGAGCAGCTTGATGTGGAAAGCCAACTAAGGTCCTCAGCAAGAATAGCAAGTGCTCTTAAACACTGAGCCCCTCTTCTAAGATATGTCTTTAGAGATAGCGTGGTGTCTTTCCAGTACAAAGAGAAAAGTAATGTGTCAAGTTTGTGGAGCCACCTATGAGCCACCAACCCTCCCAAAGGCCACCGCTGTGCTCAGTGTCCAATCTCCCCTGGCCTCATGCAGCTAGGTGAGCCCCAGGCACCAGGCCATCTCCTCCCCTCTGGTCAGTATCTGGGAGATCTTCATGAGAGGCAAAGATGAGCATCTAACGATGCTCATGTGTTCATGTGTGTGTGTGTGTGTGCGTGTGTGTGTGTGCTCACGCACTTGTGCACATGTGTGAGAACGGTGTGCAAGGAGGCCAGCAGTCAACTTTGGGTGCCTTCTTCAACTGTTCTTCACCTTACGATTTTCCCTCACCTTTATGTTTACTGAAAACCAACAAACAAAACCTATACAAAAATATCCCAATTGCTCATCACTTGGAAACTGTTAGCTTGAGAGACATTGTCACCTAGGACCCCTTCTTCCACTGTCGCAGCCGCAGCCTCTTCCCCTCCCTCAGCCTTGCCGTCCTCCTGCAACAGCTCTCCTTTTCTAAGACGCCACTTCAGGGTCAACACCCACAATTGGCAGACCCAGAGGTAAGCTGTCCAGTGAAGTGAAAACTCGAGTGCTCTTTCCTCCACTTCTGGATGCTTCCCGGGTACAGGCTCTCTATTCTATTCTTGAGGGCTTTTTCACGGGCTTCATCCTAGAGATGTCATCTCCCTTCTGGTGTGTATTATACACAGAACCCAACCACAAAGACCATGTATGTATGAATAGTTGAAGAGAACCCGATGGGGAAACCTGAGATGGCAGCCCCCAGAGACTACAGGAGTGCATTCAACTTTCTCTGCATTGCTATGTTTAAAACTTATTTATTCATTCATTTAGTTAGCTAAGTAGATGATAGATGATAGATAGACAGAGATAGACAAACAGATAGATAGGCAGACAAATAGATACATACATACATATATACATACACAGTGTGTTTGTACATGTGTGCATGTATGAGCACATTCCTATCATTGAACATATATAGTGGTCAGAGAGCAGCTCTTAGGCATCTCCTTCTACCACATGGATTCTGGAAATTGAACTCAGGTTGTAAAGTTCTTACCTGCTGAGCCATCTCATGAGCGCTGCACCTGACTTTCTGAGACAGACATCTCTCTGAATCCGAACCTCACCAACTCGGCTAGACTGGCTGCAGTGAGCCCCAGGCATCCTCCTGCCTCCACCTCCCTAGTTTTTCTGTGTGTTCTAGGAGTTAAAGCCAGGTCCTCATGTCTGCATGACAAGCGCTTGACTGACTAAGCTGTCTCTAAGCTCCAATATGTGGGTGTTCCCCCGCCCCACAGTGGGTAAAGCTGAAAACAAGGCAAAATCAATACATAAAAACATACACAATAATACTAGACGTGGGGTAAATAGAGGAGGTTCCTATTGGCTGGAGCCAAGAGGGAGGATGGTCGGCCTTGTAAACAGCTAACCTGGGCTTGATGTCTCAGTGTGACTTTGTTTTTAGCTCCAGGAAACATGGCATCCTGGGGATGAGGACACCCTGTCCCCACAATCTCTCTGGGTGGTGAGCTTCTGTAGATCTTCTTTCTTTCTAAACCTTCATTCCATTCTTCGTCCTTCCTTTTTGGGTGCTTTGTTTTGTTTTGTTTGCGGCAAGCTGGTCTGGAACTAGTGAGTTCTACCACACAGCCCAGGCTTGCCTTGAAGTGGTAGTAATCCTCTTCTCTCAGCCTCTTAAGTGCTGAGATAATGGGTAAGACCCACAAACCAACACTTTGAAGGTCCTTTTCAAATGGCATAGTCAAAGCACTTGGTTGACAATATGACAGAATGGAATTCAGCAGGTTCCTGTCTCCAGGGTGGGGTCAGGCAGGCCAGGACTGGTTTGTCACCAATAAGGTGTAAAGATAAGTTCAGAGTGCCAGCGGTGTCAGGGAGGAAGGCACGGTTCCATACCATCGCCCTCTGCAATGGGTTCTCTTAATCTTTCAGAGACCTAGGCTCAAGTAAAAGCAGATCCTCCGCTTTGAAAAGAGCTTCAGAATGAGCCAGTGTGTTAGTTACCTTTTGTTGCTGTGAGAACACACCATGTCCAAAGGCAGCTAAAGGAAGAGAGAGTTTATTTGGGCTCATGGTTTCAGAAGGGGAATCCATGATGACAAGGAAGACAGGGCAGCAGGCAGTCAGAGCAGCAAGCTGAGAGAGCGCATACTCAGCTGCAAATATGAAGCAGACTGAACTGGTAGTGGGGTGGAGCTAAACACTCCCCCCCATGACATGTTTTTCCCAGCAAGGTTTCACTCAGCTACTAAAGGTTCTACAGCTCTGCCTGCCCCCAGCATCACCAACTGTGGACCACGTGATCTAACATGTGAGCCTATGAGGACATTGCTCAGTCAAACCTCTGCAGCACAGGTAGGATTTATTACAAATAGAAAGGTAGGGCCGGAGAGGGGGCTCAGTCAGAGCACTTGCCGTTCCTGCAGAAGACCCTGGTTCAGTTCCTAGCACCCACATAGCAGCTCACAACTGCCCGTGACTCCAGTTCCAGGGGGTCTTGTATCCTCTCCTGGCCTTTGTGAGCACCAGGCATGTATATAGTGTGTGTGTGTGTAGATATATATAGATATATAGATATAGATATAGATATATATGTATACGCACATGTACATGTATATATGTATACACACATATATATGCAGGCAAAACATTCATATGCATAAAATAAAAATAGAGAGGTACTCGAGAGAATAAAAGATAGCTGAGAGCATGATGAGAGTCAAAGAGTCACAGCTTATTTAGCGGCATTTTAAATACAGATTTTAACCTTAGCATTTAAGACCAAGGGAAACACTCAATGAGAAATAAGACATCCAAATATGGACATGTTCTTCTCAAAGGAGGGTGACAATGAATGTCTCAATGTCAGCTGCGTAGATGATTTTGTGGGCTCTGAAATGATACCTCAAAGGAGTGCCAAAAACCCTTTTTATTCCACCTCTATTTTTGATAAATGAGATCAGCAGGTGGCTCTGGAGTCATCTTGGAGGAGCTTACAACCTGAGAAGGTGAGACAGAGGCTGCTGGGGTTTCGTAAGGAGCTCAAGTCCTGCCTTGTCCCCGTGACAAAGATTTCTGAGGAGAGTTCTTAAAAATGTCAGATTTTCACCTGCAGGGAGTAAGGTGTGCTGGGGTTCTGCTCCTCTGAGGGGCTCCCATCAGACTCTGGACTCTGGACTGAGGGTGTGTGTGTGTGTGTGTGTGTGTGTGTGTGTGTGTGTGTGTGTGTGCGTTTTCCTTCCCATCCTTTCCCCTGTCTTTCCTTCCTGCTTCAAGAAAGCCACGAAGGCAATGCTGGCAAATGCCACTGGGAGCAGTGTCGTTCTTTCAGTGCCATCCCATCAGTGTCATCCTGTCAAAAAAAAAAAAAAATCTGGGGGAAGCTGACCCCTGGCCCCAGAGTGCACCTGGAGATGGTAAATGTGTGCTTGCCGCCCCAAGAGCTGTCTCCTTGGTCCTTCCTACTTAGAGGCTGTGGCATTTGGGCATCCGGGAACTGTAGCCTTGTACTGTTCAACCCTGGACATCTCTGCCTAGCGCTAAATTGTTGGTTGCCTACAGACACTTCCTAGGGTCATCTAGCTGTGATGTCAACACTGGCTCCCCTGACTATGCAAAAAAGGACATGGAGGTATACCTGCACACCAGGCCTCCAGCCCAGCAAAGACCTGGGCTCTCCTGCTGATAGCAACCACTGTGTGCCGGGCTTTCGTGGGCATGACAAAACCGCAGCCATTAAGATGTGGCTTTCCACCCCACTCTGCCCAACCAAGAGCATTAGGGGTGCTCTGTCCCATCATCCTGCCCTCCCCCATGGAGCAGCCACTCCCCTGTACAGCTGCTTCAAGTGAAGCTAAACTCAATCTAATTAAGGAAACAGTTCCAGGCTGCGGAGGCAGCTCAGGGGGTGGAATGCTTGCCCAGCATTCACTAAGCCTTGGATTTGATCCCCATCAGTGCATAAACCAGGGAGTAGAGGAAGAAGGATCAAAAGTCCAAGATTATTCTCAGAGTTTGAAGCCAGCCAAGGCTACATGACCAGCCCCCACTCCCACCCCAACATATTGGGCATGCGCAAATGCACACACTCCCTCCTCATTGGCTACCCAGGGCTGCAACTCCACCCCTTAAAGGCACCCTTGCCTTCCGGCTGGAGAGTATGGTCTTCAGACATCATCCCCTATCCATAGAGCCACTGTCTTCCATATGGTGGGGCTGACAACAGATGGCCATTCATGGAGAGAGCTGATGAATTTGGTTGGCAGAGAAATGCAAAAGGTATGAGACAATGAGCAACCAAGGCAGCTCAGCAGGTATGATATCCCAAATTCAATCCCTGAATCCCACAAGTTGTCTTGACCTCTGTGTTCCCACACACATGTGAACATAAAGAAAACACATAAACATAAAAAGAAAGAGATGTGGTTATATTTTGATGAGCAAAGGTTGATAATGAGGAGCCATGCAACTGTAGAGGGGCCCTTGAAATGAGTCTGTGACACGGGCCCCAGTGCCAGCCAGGCGGGCTGGGAAAAAGGCAGGGTATACAATGACTGCATACTCGGATGGTTATTGTTTAAACACGGAAAAAGAAAATGAGACAAAGGGAGTTTGTTTTGACAACTTGACTTTCAGCACAAGACCTGAGGTTTCCAGTTTGTTCCCTTGGGTCTTGGAGGGAGGAGCCAGAGATAGAGCAGGGGGTGCCGGATGGTCTGTGTGCAGAGACAAGGGTGTACAGGGCTTTCCAGTACCTGGGTGGCTTTTTTTTTTTTTTTTTTTTTTTTTTCGGTGCAGAATGTCGCTTGGGTTGTTTGTTTGGTTTGGTTCTGCTTTGTTCACTGTGACCAAGGATGAAGAACCACCAGATCTTGGCTCTTCATGGTCCATGGCCTCTGATAACACGTCCATCTGTTCTTGTCGCCTACTGTGATCACAGGCTGGGCTCAGACACTGTCAGGCACCTGTGAGGGCCCTGGAGTGGATACCCCTATACTATGGTCAGTGAGGGCCTCCCCCTGAGGCCTCTCACCTACCTCCTCACATGACTCTCAGGTGGAGCTTCTCCAAGTTCAGCTTCTTCACCCAGAGGGCTGTCTCCCAGCCTCAGCACTACATGAACTTAGTGAGGGAGACCACCTGTGGGGGGGAGCGTGAGGCCCACACTGCCTGAGAGCCTGTCTCAACAACAAACAGACAAACAAAAACAAAAACCCTAACAACCTTTCTTTTAATTAAAAATGAGAGAGAGAGAGTGGAGAGCCTTGACCCTTCCAGGAATCCTCTGGCGATAATTTCTGGGCTCCACAGTTAGCCCAGTCTGGCCTTGCCTTCTAAAGCTGAGAATGACTTTGAACTTCTGCTCCTCCCACCTACCACTCCCAAGTGCTAGGTTTCTAGGTGAGCACCCTGTCCAGTTTGTGCTACTGAAATGGATCCCAAGGCTTCCTGCATGCTGGGCAAGCATGCCGTCACACTGAGCCAAACCCCCAGCCCTGGAATCTACATTTTGCAGATGGCAAAGGATCAGACTGGCAGTGGGTTGGCCTTCCAGTTTGTCTCTTTCTGTGTAAGCAAACTCAAGTTGCTTGCCAAATCCCAACAATACTGGCCAGAGGTCAGCCTTGACACACTGCCGACACCTTCCTTCATCCTTGCCTCGACTTCATTGGATTGGCCTACAGCTCCACTCTAGTCCCTGGCTCAGACAGGAGCTCCTGGAGCAGCTGGGCACCAGGACCCCCAGGCCACTGAGAACTACCAGTGTTTTAGGAAGAGTTGGACTCTGAGACAAGTTAGGAACCCAGACAGGATCATACAGAGGCAGGGCCAGCTCACTGCCTCATCTGAGGTCAGCTCCACATTCAAGACTAGAAAAGATGGGGCAGGAGGCAGGGTGGAATGTCAGAGCAGGCAAAGCTCTTACCCCACAAGTCTGAACACTGGAGTTCCAGCACCCAGCACTGATGTAAAAGCTGGGCGAGTGTGGGGACTCCCCTGTAGTTCCAGCACTTGGAAAGCAACATGGGCTTCCTGGAGCACTTCGGGAAGGTAGATTTGTTGTGTTATGAGCTCTGGAGTCAACTGAGAGAACCCACCTCAGTGAAGAAGGTGAAGAAGAATCCTGATTTCAAATTCGGACCAATTCTTACAGGTGCATGCCCACACATGTGTGCTCATGAACACATATACATGTGTACACATTCATATGCACCCCCAACACAACTATACATAGGCATGAGTGACACATGCATTGACAGTTGAGAGGAAGGAAGGAAGGAAGGAGGGAGGGAAGGAAGGAAGGAAGGAAGGAAGGAAGGAAGGAAGGAAGGAAGGAAGGAAAAGGGAGGAGGGAGAGGAGGCGTGACCTCACACCTGGGATGTTCCCCGCTGTGCCCTGGAGGATGGGCAGGGTAGAAGCACCTTTTGTCCACTGCTGCACTGACTCAGTGCTATCACCTACTCAGTGACCCACAGCAAGCGCACAGAGCAGAGCAACTGTGGTGGGTGCTCAGGAGTCTGAGGCTGCTCTGAAGGACGAGTGCTCATCACTAACTGTCCTCAAGGGCACCTGTTCCTGCCTCGGCCACCCAGCCGGAGCGCTGCTGTAAATGCTCCACTGCTGAGCACTGTGCCCAGCCTGGTGCAGGGAAGGCACAGGGAGACACAGAGCCACCTCTGCCCTGTGAGTTCCTACAGCAAAATACAAGAGTGTGTGTGAGAATGTGAGCGGATGTGATGCTGTCTGTGTTTGTGAAAGCACGTGGTAAAGTGTGTGCACTGGGGCCGGAGCTAGCGCCACATGCTCAGCATGATGAGGCAGAGGGCGCTGAGTGTGGTCGGTGGTGACACAGTGGCTGCATGGTTGAGACTTCTAACAGCAGGAGCACACCCAGCTGGCTGGGTGCTTCTCTAGCATGCGGGAAGCCCTAGGTTCCATCCCACCGCTGACTAAACCAGATGTGGCGGTCCATTTCTACAATCCATGCCCTTGGGCGGTGGAGGCAAGGAGAACATTAGGAAAAGTGAGAGACTCCACCAACGACACGAGGTGTTCCCAAAGAGGGGGGAATCTGTTGAGCTGTTATTCTAGGGACTTTTCACGGGACTGATGGCAGAAACTGGACACATGCTTACTAGACTCTCTTAGTTCTTTGGGCTCATTGTGTATTTGGGCAGAGCTGACTGGTGCGGCTACACTCTAGGCACATTTTCCCTGCCCAGCCTAGTTGTGATCACACCTTGTCCACACACTGTCTGCCCAGTCAGGAGGTGCTTGAAACACACTCCTGTCCGGCACTGTGGTTTGTTAGTTGTTGACCCTGGTTGTCTGCTGGCTGCTAGCCGGTTAGCCAAGGACCTTGCAGGTGTCTTGTGCGATGCCAGTCAAACAGCTCGTAGTTTCCAGGATGAGGCTTTCCCCTTACTACCTACGAAGAGCTACTCCCTGTCTCATAATTAAGCTGCTTTTCTTAATTTCTTTTGTCATCACTGTGACGAAAAGCCTGACAGAAACAACTTAAAGGAAGAAAGGTTGGTCTTGCCTTGTGGCTCTTCATCATGCCCCAGAAGGCGTGAGGGCAGGAACAGCGCCAATCACAGCGGTGAAGCATGTGCAAGGGGCTTTGTGCCTGTGGTGCCAGACAGGAGGCAAAGAGAACAGGCTGGAAACAACAATGAGTATAACTGCCAAGGCCCGCTATTAGTGACCGACTGCCACCAGCCAGGCCCTACCTTTCAAGGCCCAGAAGCCTTCAAAATAGAGCTACAAGCTGGGGACAAGCCACTGGAAACCTGAGCCTGTACTCTCCGTTTCAGCTTCAGGCCATACAGCTCTTACTGTTTTTTAAGGTGTTCATGAAAGAAGCACAAGGAGGGAGACTGGAGACGTGGCTCAGCAGTGAGGAGCACTGGCTGCTCTTCAGGAGGCCCCAGCTTAGAGTCCTAGAACCCACATGCACCTCACAGCGGTCTGTAACTCCAGTTCTAGGGGATCTGATGCCCTCTTCTGGCCTCTGTTGGTCTGTGGCATGTGCTTGGTACACAAACACACATACATATATAATAATTTTGAGTACTTAAAAAAAAAAAAAAAAACAAGCCACAGAGAAGAATTTTAAGATGGCAGTGGGTGTCTCAGTGGTAAGCTTACTGAGGACAGAACCCTCACACAGGGCCCTGACTTCCACAGTCTTCCACTGTCTGAGGCCAGTCAGTCTGCGTTGGTTTGTGTTCCTACTGCTTTGGTAAAATGCCCTGTCAATGCAACTTATGGGAGGAAGGGTTTATCCTGATTCACAGTTTGAGGGCTCAGCCCATTGAGGTGTACAAGGCACAGTAAGCAGGAGCGTGAGGCATTGGGGCATCCAAAGTCAGGAAGCAGAGAGAGCTCAAGGCCCAGGCTCAGCTCCCTACCTCCCTTTTCTTTAGAATGCCCCCATGCCAATTAATCTAATCCAGAGAATCCCTCTCAGGCTTGTACAAAGGTTAAGCTGGTCTAGCTAACTCCTTACAGGTGTGCCTGGAGACTGCTTTCCTGGGTAGTTCTAGACCGCTGCAGTCCTGGAGAGGAGCCTGGCTGGCTTCACAGGTTGGCATTCTCAGAAAGCAGAGCCATGTGTGAGACACAGTGGAGAGGGCAGCAAATGACATGAGGTGAATGAGGGCCCTAGACCCCTGAATACACATGCAGCCTGATGTCCGCTGTGGTATCCATAAGCTCCAGGCATTCTTAGAGACAGGCGCTTAGTTCCACAGATGATCAAAGGTGAGTGGTTGGGGTAGAAATCAAGGATAAGTGTGAATAGTACTAAACCTTCCCACAGAAGAAAGGGCCCATGAGCCTTGGGGATGGAAGATGAGCCAAGCACTTGGGAGTACAGTGCCCCCCCACACACACACACACTCATGGGCAGTCACTTATCTATTCAGTCCCTGCTGGGGCTCCAGTATAATAGGGTAGCAGGAGATGGGGATAGCTGGGGTGGCACCGACAGGCTCCTCAGGGATGAGCTCACTGAACTCTCTTCCAAGGTACAGATAGACCCTGGAGAAGGAACCCGGCTCAGGCTTTTCCTGACTGCTGCCGTGCCTTCCCACCACGAAGGACTTTACTCTCTGGGACTGTGAGCTAAAACGCTAAAGTAAATCCTTTCCTGTTTGTTTGCTTGTTCACTTGTTTGTTTGTTTATTTGTTTGTTTTGGTCAGGGTGTTTTATCACACCAATGGAAAAGCAACCAACACAGACAGATGCCTTGTGGTTTGAAGCAGAGTCTCCCACTGCCAAGGTTCGAGGAGATAGGCTCTGTGGGTTGGACAGGCCACCGGTCCCAGGGATCTGGCGGTCTCTGCCTTGCCGGTACTGGGACTGTGAGTGTTTGCTGCCAGGCCTAGATGTTAATCCCAGCACTGCTTGAAACCAGGAGAGGTGGTAAATGCCTGTAGTTCTAGCATCACAAAGATCGGAGGTTTAAGGTCATCCTCTACTACATAATGAGTTTAAGGTCTGCCTGGCCTACATCAGATTTTGTCAGAGAGAGAGGGAGAGAGGGAGAGGGAGAGGGAGAAGGAGAGACACACATACACACACACACACACACACACACACAGAGTTGTGCAGCTACAGCTGGAAACTAGGAGTACAGACGTGGCCTT
Source organism: Psammomys obesus (assembly GCF_907164565.1). Taxonomy (NCBI): domain Eukaryota; kingdom Metazoa; phylum Chordata; class Mammalia; order Rodentia; family Muridae; genus Psammomys; species Psammomys obesus. The sequence continues at coordinate 58,086,670 of NW_026585504.1, read as the reverse complement.
GCCCAGTGAGTCCAGAGGGAACAAGTCTGCTAGACCAGGGTCGACCAACTACTCCTGGAGATATGCAAAATGTTCTGAGAGCCTAGGGGAGTGGAGAGGCAAGAACTCACAAACCTGACTTTTTCCTGAACCCTCTTGCAATTACCATCTCCAAGCTCCTCATGGCAACCCCAAGGAGAGCCCAGAACCCTTACCAAGTGCCCAGCCATACACAGCCTTGGCTCTCGCTGCCTTAACCTGTGTTAAGAACCTGTTAGCAACCAAATATTTGCTGAAACATCTGTTGTGTCTTTGAAACAGGATTTTCTCTCTTAACACATGCTCAAGACTCAGAGAGGTGGAAAAACAGTAATGAGACAGAAATTCAGGTATGAGCATATATACTCGTTAGGATGGGGCTGACCCTTAGTGGAAAGGCACTTCCCTAGCAAGGTTGATACCCTAGGTGGAGTCCTGGCACTGCCAAAACATTTTTTTAAGGAAAAAGAAAGCCAGGCAGTGGTGGCACACACCTTGAATCCTAACACTTGAGAGGCAGAGGCAGTCAGATCTCTGAGTTCTAGGCCAGCCTGGTGTACAGAGCAGGTTCCAGGACAGCCAGGGCTACACAGAGAACCTTGTCTTGAAAAACCAAAAAGAAAAAAAGAAAAGAAAAAGGGGAACAGAAGAAAGAGAGAAAACTAAAGAGAAAGAAGATAAGGATAGTAGTCTGGCACTGTGGTTCCAGCACCATCCCCCAGGAAGACACAATCGGCTGATGTTCTGGCTTCGTGTAGAAAGTGAACACTATTGGTTTGGTCGGCAGCTCAGTTAGTAACAAGCTCGCTCTGCAAGCCTGAGGTTCGAGCCACAAAACCCAAGTGAAAAGCTGGACACGGTGGTGTGTGTTTATAATCCCAGAGAGGATCCCTGGGGCTCACTGACCAGCCAGCCTACTGAGCCTGGTGAGAAACTCTGTCTCAAAATTAAGATAAATGGTACCCTGTGGAGTCACACCCGAGGTTGTCCTCTGGCCTCCGCAATCACGCACATGTACACATTTTTTTTTTTTAATGGCTGGTGTTTGCATAGAGTTCGTACACGTCTTCTCACATACTTTAAATTGCCCCTAGATTGCTCGTAATACTGAGTACAATGGAAATGCTATGGAAATAGTCATATTGTTTAGGAAATAATGACGAGGAGGAAAAAAGTGTGGGTTCAGTGCAAACACAACTTTGTTTTCCAGCCACAGTTGGCTGAACCTGCAGAGGTGGAAGGTGTGAGTGGCTGGCCCACGCAGTGAATCTGTGGTGAATGGTAAGGTGTGGTGAGGCCTTGGCCTGTCCCTGCCCTGTTCCTCACACACCATCCCACCTAGCAGACCCAGCAACCCAGGAGGCAGCTGTTTCCCCACTTTACAGACGGTGGCACAAGGAGACTCAGTCAGTTGCCCAAAGCCTCAGTGCTTAGCTATGCCTGTTTCCTTTCTGTGCTGGGATGAAAGATCCCAGCAGAGAAGCAACTGAGGGGAGAAGGGTTTATTTCAGCTCACAGTCCCCGGTCACAGTGCAGCACGGCAGAGAGGTGGGTGGCAGGAACTTAAAGCAGCCAGTCACATCCATCCCTTGTCAAGAGCTGAGAGAGACACACAAGCCTAGTACCGAGTTTGCTTTCTCTACTCTTAGACTCAAACTCGAGGACTGGTACCACTCACAGTGGGCTGGCTCTTCCTGCACCAAATAACCCAATCAAGAAAAAAGATCTCCCACAAAGCATGCTCACAGGCCCACCTGATCTACACAACCCACCTCCTCACTGAAACGCTCTCCTCAACTGATTCCAGATCATGGCACGTTGACAATTAAAACTAACTGGCACAGGCTGGAGAGATGAGCCAGCGGGTAAGGGCATTGCCATTAACCCTGACAATCTGAGTTCAATCCTGGAAGCCATTTGATGAGGAGAGAGAAGTGCTTGCTGTAGTCTCTGACTGACACACACACACACACACATAAAATGTAACAACAATAACCAAAAAACCAAAAAGCTACCCAGCACATTGGTGGACTTGTCCTTTGGTGCCACCTGACTATGACCTCCTCCCTATCGCAGCTCACAGATGTCACCTGTCACCTCTTTCAGTTCATGTCCCTCCTTCCAGGGGATGTCCATCTTTGGGCCAGCTGAGTCAGGCCTCCTTGGCTTTCTTGCCACTCTGGCGCTGGGATCCATACGGTGTCTTTTTCCTTCATTGAGCTGTTCTCGTCGCATCCCCAGACCAAAAGATTGGTCTCAGGAGGCATCCGAGAGATGAGACATAAAGGGACAGATGCCATCATAGCTGTCACTGAGCGGTTTTCTCTCACCCAAGTAGCCACCGGGTTGAACCCCACTTAGCTTCTGAGAGCAAAGAAGTGGGGGTGCATTCAGGGTGGTATGGCTGTAAGACTTGGAGGCTTTTTGGAAAGAAGCATAGCTGAAAGGTTTTGCTGTTGTTCTGTATATTTTTTTGTTTGGGGAGGGGAGAGATTTTGAGAGAGTTTGATGTAGCCCAGGCTGACTTCAGACTTCCTCTATAGGCAAGGACAACCTTTGACTCAGTGCTGGGATTACAGATATGAGATACTACAGAAAAATTACCACTTCCTGTTTGCCAGGCAAGCACTACCCTCTGAGCCACATCCCCAGTCCTTCATTCCTTCATACTTCTCATCCTGGGCTCTGAGACTCGACAGGGCAGATTCCCACCTGCTTCCATCTCAGCTGTAGTCATTGTGCTGAGACTCAGGCCTGACACTGGCAGATATCAACACTTTAGAAATGAACCAAGGCACTGGAAGGCTGCAGGGTGGCCTGGCAGACACGGACATCTGAGGATACACAGCCAGCCCTCTCTCTTATCGTTAGCCTTGTAACTGTGGGGAGAAAATCTGCAGTGACCCCAGCTTCAGCGTGGCTGCTTAGAACACTTTTTTAATAGACAGTACCTCATGTAGCCGAGTTTGGCTTCCAACTCACTTTATAACTGATGGGGGTTTTGAACATTTTTTCTTCTGAGACAAGGTTTCTCTGTGTAGCCCTGGCTGTCCTGGACTCACTTCGTAGACCAGGCTGGCCTCGAACTCACAGAGATCTGCCTGCCTCTGCCTCCCCCAGTGCTGGGATTACAGGTGAGTGCAATCCAGTTTATGCAGCCTAGATAAAACCTTGGCTTTGAGCATGGTAGGCCTCAAGTCCCCACTGTGCTTAGCATTCCCAGGGCTTTCCCAAGTTCTCTGACTGTTCCCAGTAGGTCCTCCTCTCCTCTGTCACCTGGGAAGCAGCTCCTACTGTGTCTGTTCTGTCTGGAGACTGGCAAGTTCAAGGCTATCCTCAAATACACGAAACTGTGTCACAAGGAAGAAAGAGGCAGGGAGTGCCCATAGCAGGCAGTCCCTGCCTAGCCTGGCCCCTGCCCTCGTCTTGAAACCTTCAGTCTTAATACCAGAAAAGAGACACTAAAATCCAAGCTATATCTGCCCCTCCTACCTCATCCTTTAGGGGACCCCCACTACTTTCATATTAAGATTTGGGTGCTTCCCAGTGCCCGAGAAGCCCTGTCAGGACTGACCTCAGGCCCTCAGCACTGGGAGAAGACAGCTTCACTCCCTTAATGTGTCCCTAGCTCTGGAAGTGGAGGTTTTGCCTAATAGAGTTCCCTGGCCAAGGAGCACTCATGTTGGGTGGGCTTTCTCAATGGTGCTCCTGTAAGTAACCCTCCCCTCAAAACTTACTGGTTTGGCAAGCTGGACCTTAGTAGAAATGTTGCTTTGATCTGTAATCAGTTCCATGAGTGGAGTGAGTAGTTGTCTCCCCAGAAAAGGCACACAGACCAGTACAAAGGGGAGAAAGCTCGCTAACTTTGGATCAGACCCTCTGAGACACAAGCCCCCACAGAAACACTCACTGGCTGAATTCCCTAACCCCTCTGAGGCTGGGAGGTTACTGCTCTCTTATGATCTCTGTAAGATGGTAATGACCGAAACCAACTCATACGATTGTTACACTCGCTAGAAACAACAGCACCTGATGTGTGTCCGCTTTTGTTACTAAAGTAAAAGGGCTCCAGCATAAACAAAAAGGGTCCAATGTAAATACCTTAGATGTGAGGAGGTGTGTGTGATTGAGTGTGTGGACGGTTGTGTTTTTCAGCAGGGCGGGCGCTGGAGTACACCAGACCCCTGCCAAGTGCAAGTGCCCTGTCCCCGAGCTCCCTCAGCGAGAGCTCAGCCCCACCCTCCACCATGAAACTTGGGGCCAGATGGTTCAACAACAGCGTTCCATTGTTCTTACTTTTTCCACAGTGCATGTTTAAGATACTTAAAAGTTTCCTGTGCCAAAGGAACACTCTCGGCTCTCAGGTCACCGCCACCTGTGAGCCACGGGGACGGGTGGAAAGGACTTCAAGTTAATGGTGCATGGAGCACCGTCCTCAGCCAATCATGGATACAGGAATGAGGAGACACTAGTGTAAACAAAAGATCACCTCGTCCTTGTGTCCTCCTTCTCCTGCTCCTCCTCCTACCCTTCCTCCTCCTCCTCTTCTTCCTCTTCTTATTTTTGAGACAGGATTCAAACTCACAGAGTAGTGACTAGCTCTTCCTCCCTTGCCCTGAACTAAAGGCATGAGTCACTGTGCCTGGCGCATTTATTATTTACAATTTATTCTATTCTTATTTGTGTGCGTGTGTGTGTGTGTTTGTGTATGTACAGGCTTACTGGTGATCTCAGAGGCTGGAATAAGGTATCATATTTCCTGGAGCTGTAGTTACAGGCAATTTGTGAGCTACCCAACATGGATGCTAGGAACTGAACTCTGATAAATGAACCTGGGCCCTCTGTAAGAGCAGCAAGGGCTCTTAACCATGGAACCATCTCTCCATATCCCTTCTTCTTCTTTTTTGTATCATAAATATTAAGAAATCAGTAACAGGAAGATAAATATAGTAGAACTTAATGAAATAACTCACCAGTACTAGTCTATAATGGACAATTTAACCTTCTCTAGCTGTACACGTTGTCTGTATCCCCTTCATTCCTCAAATACTCTTTATGTGGGGTGTTTGGTGGTATGTGGTGTGTGTGTGTGTGTGTGTGTGTGTGTGTGTGTGTGTGTGTGTGTGATGTGGTATGGTATATGTGCCTATGGCTATGTGTGGTACATGTATGTATGTATATGGATGCCTAATTACCTTGGGACAGGGTCTTTCGCTGAACCCAGAACTCTCATTTTTCCAGCTGGGCTGGCAGCAAGCCCCAGCAATCCTCCCGTTTCCACTCTGCATAGTGCTAGGCTAGCAAAACCCTCACACACTCTATGTAGAACTTAATGAGCCATTCCACTGTGAGCTTAGCATACAAGGAGGCTGAGGGGAAAGGGCAGTGGAGGCCTGGAAGCTGAGGGTGGGTGCTGAAAAGGACCATAATTGCTACAGAGAAACCTTAAACTCTGCACCAAGGCAATAGGAAAGTGCCTTTAGGGCAAGTGACCAAGCACCCAAAGGCTCCAAGAGAGAACACAGCTGAAGGCTTCCTCGGAAAGGAAACAACCACCTAGGGAAATGTTTCTCTAGTATCTTACTGGAAGGCAGAGAGAGAGAGAGAGAGAGAGATCAGGCAGGCCCCATCCAGAGCTGCCAGCATTATCTGCATGGTACTGGTTTTACAGGAATGGAAGATGCAAGATTGAGGGGATCAAGCTCTGTGATTCCAGAGAGGCTCTGAGGCCAAGCAATGTGTAACAGGGTCAGAGTCTGCAAGGAGGCGGGGGGGGGGGGAGCAATGCATGAAGCTGTAAAGGTGAGACCTAAGTTACAGTGGAGATCCCAGGATATTGGAGGTATCAGACCATGGATGTCCGCTATGGGAAGCTGCAGGTATGGAGAGAGACTATATGTCTTCGGGTGGCAAAGCTTGAAGGGTGGGGATATCTGAGTGCTTCAGAGCCCAGATGATTCAATCCTGAGTTCCAGATGACAGACATGGAGCCTCGGGACTTGATCTTTTCCTTTCTGGTTTAGTTCTTGTGTCTCACCTTCCCTTGATATAATTCCACTTCTGCCTTTCAAGTAGGAGCCCTGTGTTTCAGGTGAGACTCAGACTTTAAAACAGCGGTGACACCGTTACAGACTCTGGTAACTTTTGAAGCTAGACTGGATGCATTTTGTATTGTGAATGGCTGTAAATTTATGAGAATAAAGTGTGAAAAGGTCTAGCTTAAAATGATGTGCTTGGGTGTCAAGTCAGCAAAGAGCGGCATTGAGATGGTTAATATTATAAGCCTATTAGGATACAGGATCACCTAGAAGACAAAGCTCTGAGTATGCCTGTGAGGGATTATCTAGGTTAGATCAATGGAGGTGAGAAGATTTACCTGAGCTGTGGGGAGCACCATCACATAGGCTGGGCTCCTAGACTGAATAGGAAGGAGGGCATGAGCTGAGTACCAACATCACTTCTCTGCTTCTGGGCTGTGCATGCAGTGCTCCTGCCCCATGACTTCCTCATCATGTCTCTTCAAATCGTGAGCCAAAAGAAATTCTTCCCTTATTATTTAGCTTTGGTTGGGTATTTTGTTCAGCAATGGGATAGATAACTAAGGCATCCCCCCAAAGCCCATGTACTAGATGCTTAGCCCCCGCTGTGATGCTTGAGAGGTGATGGAACCCTTCAGAGGTAGTACCTTGATTTAAGGATGTCACTGGGAGGTGGAGCACTCCCCTAGTGGGAGGTTTTTAGGTCACTGGGCATGGGTTCTTGAAGGGCCTAGGGGGATCTCTTCCTCTCCTTGACTTCTGAAACAACTTAAGGGAGACAAGGATTGATGTTGGCTCATGGTTTGTAGTGATGTGGTCCATCCCCGTGGAGAAGACACGGCAGCAGGAGTGGGGGGCTGTCTGGTCACATGGCGTGTGCACTCAGAAAGCAGAGAGGTGACAAAAGTGGGGCCAGCCAGGGGTCTTTTCTGAAACCGATACTCCAACCAAGGACCATGCTTGGAGATAACCTAGACTCCCTACTCAGATGTAGCCCATGACAGCTCAGTATCCAAGTGGGTTCCCTAGTAATGAGGACAAGGACTGTCTCTGACATGAACTGATTGGCCTGCTCTTTGATCACCTCCCCCTGAGGGGGGAGCAGCCTTGCCAGGCCACACAGAAGGACAATGCAGCCAGTCCTGATGAGACCTGATAGGCTAGGGTCAGAGGGAAGGGGAGGAGGACCTCCCCTATCAATGGACTTAGAGAGGGGCATGGGAGGAGATGAGGGAGGGGGCTACATCTGGGATACAAAGTGAATTAACTGTAATTAATATAAAAAATAAAAATTTAATTTAAAAAACGTGGGGCCAGACTATAAAGCCTCAAGGCCAGTCCCCTCTTGTGGCATCTGTATGCACCAACACACACGAGAATGCGTAATAGACATGCACATGGTGACACACACATAATAGACATTAATATGGATGAGCACATACACAAATAATCTTTTTAAAAACTGGTATCTAGCACGTGCAGAATGACTCTGCCCTCCACATGCGTGTACATACTCTCACATCTACTTGCAAATAGACATATGTGCACACAGACAAAATAAAACAGAAAAAATGCCCTACCCCCCTAGTCATGACTATTATAGCTTTACAAATCCTAAAATCTGACCACGTTTGTCTTCTGGCACTGAGGGTTGACCACATGACCTCTCACATGCCAAACAAGTGTGTTCACGGAGCTACAGCCCTTGGCTCCAACTCCATTCTTCTTTCTCTAGGTTAGTATGGCTATTCGAGGGTCCCAGGATTTCCATATAAATCTTTGGAGCAGCTTGACTTGGCTATGAAAAGGCCTACGAGGATCTGCAATTGGAACTGTATTGGAGTCACAAATCATTCGGGGGTCGGGGGATGGGGTGACCACAGGAGAAATTGACTGACTGACCAGAGAACCGCTTCTTCAGTAGTTCAGAAACTTGTGAGTTAGTACTATTTCTTTCTCTTCCTCCCTCTCCTTTTCTTCCCGATTTCTTTTCTTTTCTTTTGTTCTATTCCATTTTGTTTTGCTGCGTGTGTGTGTGTGTGTGTGTGTGTGTGTGTGTGTGTGTGTGTGTGTGTGAGTGCAGGTGTCCCTGGAAGCCAGAGAGGGTTTTGATCCCCTGGAGCTTTGTTACAGCTGTGAGCTGCCTGAAACAGGTGCTTGGAACTGAACTCTGGTCCTCTGGAAGAGCAGTACGTGCGGGTAACAGTTTAACCATCTCTCCAGCCCTTCTCCCCAGCCCATCTTAATGCTGTTAATATGTTTTGCTGAAATACAACATTCCAGCATTCTTTTCTATTTGTTCCCTAAGTTGTTTCCCATGTGTTGGCTCCCTTTACTCTTTTATTTCCGCATTAGCTTATTTGAGGGGCAGGACTGACACAGCCCTTGCTGTGTAACCCAGACTGGACTCTAACTCCTGACAATCCTCCTGGCTCAGCCTCCCAACTGCTAGGATTCCAGGTATGTGGCACCACACCCAGCACTGATTTTTCTGTGTGTGTGTGTGTGTGTGTGTGTGTGTGTGTGTGTGTGTGTGTGTAGGCTAGCGATCAGTCTTAGCTGCTGTGATAGTTACTTTTTGTCTTCTTGACAAAAACTAGAGTCACTTGGGGAGAGGGAACCTCAGATGAGGAATTGCCTCCACCAGATTGGTATGCGAGCATATCTGCAGGATGTTTTCTTAATTAATTATCGACGTGGGCAGCGCTGTCCCCACACAAGTAGTTCTGCATTCTATAATAAAGCAGGCTGAGAAAGTCACGGAGAGCAGGCCAGTAAGCAGCACCCCTCCGTGGCCTCTGCATCAGCTCCTGTCTTCAGATTCCTGCCCTGTCTGTGTTCCTGCCCTGGCTTCCCTCAGTGATCCATGGTTGCTTTTTTCTTGATGTTCATTACAGCACCAGAAAGCAAATTAAATCAGAAGTCTTCCCTCAGGACACGGTCCACCTTTCACTGGCATGGAGCTTTCTGATTTGGCTAGGCAGGGTGGCCATTGGGCCCCAGGCTCTGTCTGAAATTACAAGTGCATGCCATCATGCCTGGCTTTTTTTTTTTTTTTCACATAGGCCCTAAGGATTGAACTCAAGTCCTTGCACTTGGAAGGCAGGCACTTTACCAACTGAGCCATCCCCAGGCCCTTTTTTTAGGAGTTTCTTTTCACACAGTTTGGATGATTGTGTCCAGAGGCAGTTTAATTATACTGAGTACTGCATCAAATACATTGACAGTTAACCTTGACTATCAACTTGAAGTTGACTCAGGGTTCTTCAGTTCAGCAGGACCTTTCTCCATGTGCTTGTACTTGATTCAGGGTCCTAAGGAAACAGACACCCAATGTTCCCCATTGTCAGCCTCAGACAATGGATCAGAGTTCCTGTTTTCACAGCAGTGAAGATTCAGACATGAACTCTAGTGGGTGTAGGCAAAGCAGAATTGAGCTTTATTAAGAATTACAGAAAAACTGCCAGGGCAGCGGTGGCACATGCCTTTTATCCCAGCACTCAGGGGGGAGAGGCAGACAGATCTCTGTGAGTTTGAGGCCAGCCTGGTCTACAGAGCGAGTTCCAGGACAGCCAAGGCTATGTGGAAAGACCGTGTCTCAAAACAAAACAAAAACAACAAAAGAATTACAGAAAAGTGAAAAACTGAGGCAAAGTGGGTTTCCAAAAGAGGAAAGGCCATCTACTCACTTGTTCACAGGCTCGTGCAAGGGCTTGGCAGAAGGTTGAGGTAATCTGTACTGGATGGGTTATTTCTCTGAGATGTCATGGGCCCAGTAGAGAACCATCTACTTTCTATAGCCCCCCAGGCCCAACTGTGCTGTTCTCATCTCTACACTGTCCTGTGAGCCCTGGCTACTCTGTCCCTCCTGGACCATAGGCACCATCTCCGGTCAGGAGGCCCAGCCTCCTCTCCTTCTTCTCTGTTTTGCTACCTGGCTCATGGTCTGGGTGGGTCTTTCTTTCTTTCTTCAGAGTCTTCTGTCTCTCAAGCTACTCTCTCTAACTCTCTCTGGAGTCAAGAATGACCTTGAACTCCTTGACCCTCTAACCTCCACCTCCTGAGTGCTGGGACTGCAGGTGTGTACTGCCATGCCTGGAGCTGGGAATCAAAGCTAGAGCTTTGTGCGTATTACATGAGTGCTCTACCAAAAAGCTGTGCCCTCGGCCCCGTGATATATCATTCATACACAAATAGAAACACTAGTGACCATGTCACGCCAGTGACTCTACCTGGCGTGGGTTCTGGAGGACTGACCGCAAGCTCTCCTGTTTGCATAACAAGCTCATGACTGGCTTAGCCCTTATTGATATTCTTCATGGGGCTTTCTCATGCTGAGCTTGAAATTTTCAAGGCTCCAGACCCGAGACACTGAGCTCTGAATTTCTGGCCCAGTTTTCTACAGTCTGCTGAAAAAAGTCTGCAGCCCAGAGGTTGCTGGGGTATCTTGTGTCAGCCCTGTAGGGTGGGGGCCGAGTGACCCGAGGACACAGCCAGGTGGGGAGGAGAAGAGCTGCCACCCTTTCCCTGAGGTTCAGGTGACAGCAAACCCTGTTCCCTCCCCAGCATTCAGCCATCCTGCAGCATCCCAGCCCTGCCTGCTCATGCACCAGGAAAACCACACAATTGAGTCCCTTCCATCTTCAGTGGCTCCAGTGCCCTGGTGAAGCGCCAAGTCCCTAGCATGCCCTGTTCCACCCGGCCACCAAACACCTGGGAAGCTGTCATTCCATGCTGTCACTCTCCCTGGACTCAGCCCAGGCCGTGAGAACACACGTATACACAACCTTGAAAGCAGCCCAGAGCCCTGAGCCTCCTAACTTCCAGAAGTGGCCCCTCTGGAACATCAGTTTCTAGGTTAAGACAGCAAGATATGACACTGGGGAGAAAAAAAAAACCCACGAAACAATTTAAAAGGAAAGAAAACAAACTCAGGAAGAAATAAATCAAACCTACTTACAGTTGTACATGCCAATAGTCCCATCTCTTGGGAGGCAGAGGCAGGAGCACTACCAAAACCCTAATGACTGCCTAATATACACAGTAAGAGCCTGTCTCAAAGAAAAGGAGAAGGAAAGGAGGGAAAAAGAGACAAAGAGGAGGAGGGAAGAAAGGGGAAATAGAAGGAGGAGGAGAAGGAGGGAAGGAGAGGAAAAGAAGAAAGAGATGGGAGGAAGAAAGGAATAAAAAACAATAAAGTAGAAGTTAGAATGAACAACAAAATAAACATATTCGTTTGGTTTCTAAGGACGGGTGAACTGAAATAAACCACACCCCCACACCAGCACACCACAAAGCCAGGCACCTTTTCCTCTGGACCTGTCTTCCTTAGAACATGAGCCAGACACGCCTGAACACCACTCCCTTTCTCTAGACCCATTTTCTGAGAAGTTGGCTGGGATCATCCCAGCCAACGTGCCTGAGGCCTCTGAAAGGCAGGTGGCTGCTCAGGCTAAGCTGCTCCTTTGTTTGCAGCTCTGAGGCAGGGGAATGATATTTGCCAGTTACCACTGCCAGGTTGGGCTTGCCAGAACAGGGGGACAGAGCAAGGCCAGAGAATGTATGCAGAGATTCCAAGAGAGGAACACAATCCTTACAGCATGCCTGGGTTGCAGGTTGTCAAAAGTGAGCTGTGCCCACCCAGAAGAAAGCTGCTGCCGAGGGCAGGGAAGTGGCAGGGGACGGGGTCAACCTGGCACAGCCCCCTAGATGAGCAGACACCAGGAATAAACAAAGCTGCCAGTATCTGCAGCTGGGCTACAGGGCAGGGTGTTTATGGTCCCAGCATCTTCAGCTCCTCACCCTCAATTTCATATGTGTGCATTGGGGAGGGTCTTCTATAGGGTTTCTATTGCTATGATGAAACACCATGACCAAAAAGCAAGTTGAGGAGAAAAGGATTTATCTGGCTTATACTTCCACAGCACTGTTCATCCCGGAAGGAAGCCAGGAACTTAAACAGGGCAGGATGTAAAAGTAACCTTTATTCTTCTGATGTAACTGTTTTCTCTGAGGCTTACTGCCTCCTCCGCTAATTTAGGCCTAGTCCTGGAAGCTTCTATCTTCCATACAATCTAATCTAGGCCTAGAATGTTTTCAGCCTCTGGGACTTAACTGCTGAATAAGCTCACCCTTTCTTGTTCTCTCTGAACTCTGGCTGGCTGGTTCAACTCAGCTCTTTGGCTCAAACTTCTCTCCAAGATGACTGATTGAATCTGCTTCTTTCTTGGCCTCTAACTGAATTGCTCTGCTTGGCCTCAAATTAACTCTTTAACAGTCTGTTCTAATCTTCTGGCTCCTTCTCATTCTCTGGCTTGTTCTGTCTTCACCTGTGTCTAGCTTGTTCTCTCTTCAACCTGTCTCTGTAAAATTCTCCCTCTGAATTCCAGGAACTGAACTGCCACAAACTCAACTCTACTGCACTGCCTCTCAGCTCACTGACTCAATCAAACTTCTAGACTAGAACTGACTAGAACTCAGAGATCTGCCTGCCTCTGTCTCCCGAGTGCTGGGATTAAGGTTGTGTACCACCACTCCTGGACCTAAGCTTTTCTTTACCTGAAACTTGCTCTATACCAGGCTGGCCTTGAACTGAGAGATCTGCTTGCCTCTTTCTCCCGGGACTAAAGGTATGTCTGTGTTATGGCTGGATCACAGACTTAGAAGGTTTTTGGATGTGATCTCTTGTCACAGGAGGCATGACTTGAATTAAAATTCCTCTAGAGCAGGAATCTGGAGGCAAGAGCTGATGCAGAGGCCATGGAAGGATGCTCCTTACTGGCTTGCTCCCTTTGACCTGCTCACCCTGCTTTTGTATAGAAACCAGGACCACCCGCCCAGAGGTGGCCCCACCCAGAATAGGCTGGGCCCACCCCCATCAGTCACTAATTTAAACAATGCCCTACCGGCTTGCTACAGCCTGAGCTTATGAAGGCATTTTCTCCATTGAGGTTCCCTCCTCTCCAGTGACTCTAGCTTGTGTTAAGTTGACATAAAACTAGCAGCACAAGAGGCCGGCCTCTTGGTGTCTGTCTCCAGCTGAACACTCCTCTTTCTATGAAGCCTCTGTTCCATGCCCTTGTGTTGTAGTAATTCTAGTCTCTTCCCCTAGTTCTCCCACGGGGGGTGTGCACTTCCAGGAGTCATTACCTCAACCAGAATTTAGTATTCTTTTGCCTTCTTTAGTTACTTCACTGACAACCTTATACCTGGTTAACACTATTTCAGCTGCTGCTGCTGCTGCTGCTGTGTGTATGCGCGCGTGCGCTTGGAAGGTAGAAGCAGAAAGATCAGGAAAGCAAGGTCATCCTTAGTTATGTGGTGAATTTGAGAGCAGCATGGGCTGTATGAGTTCCTATCTGAACAATAAGCAAACAGAGCCCAGGGAATGGGTCAGGCAGTAAAGTGTTTGCTCTGAAAGCACAAAGACCTGAATCTAATCCCCAGAACCCATGTGAAAATGCCAGGCATAGAGGTGGTCGCTGGTAATCCCAGCACCAGGGAGGCTGGGACAGATTGTCCATGGGGTTCATTACTGCCGAGGGAGCTGCAGGCCAAGCAGAGACCCTGTATCTAAGGCTGTGGACAACATTCCTAAGGATGACACTTGGTGGTTGCCCTCCAGCCTCCACACTCTTATATACACATGTGCACATGTACCTGCACATACAAACATACACAGCCACGTGTACACACATACAAGCACTAGAAAAGAACAAAACACTGTTTAAATTCGTTGTTAAGATGATGTTGGCAGTCCTTGCCCCCTGGCTGGTTCTCACTGACTCCTTGGTCTAATGACTCGTGTTTTTATTGCTTTCTCATGGTGAAGTGACCTTGACATGAGATTTAACAGGTAAGGCGTCTTTAACCCTTCCCTCCGGTCACCCATAAAGTCACCGGGTGCCAATTTTTCAAAAATCTTCCACTTTTCCTGGAAAAATAGTCAAGTGCCCATGTTTGTAGATAAATAGAGTTGTATTCGAATCCAAGTTCTACTTCCTGATTTACAGACAGCCTTGGGCAGCTTGGTTCTCCTCTCACAGCCTGGTGTAGCATGTAGAAATAACAGCACTTGCTGAGAAGCGGAGGCTAGCCTGGACTCAGGACAAGATCCTGAGCCTTTGCAACTCTTAAAGCCATGAGATAGAGGCTTGTTTCAGTGGTAGAGCATTTATCTAAGATTTATTTATTTACTATGTATACAGTGTTCTACCTGCTTGTACACCTGTACCTCAGAAAAGGGCACTAGATTTCATAGATGGTTGTGAGCCACTATGTGGTTGCTGGGAATTGAACTCAGGACCTTTGGAAGAGCAGACGGTGCTCTTAACCTCTGAGCCATCTCTCCAGCCCTACCATAAAAATCTTGATGGGACTCTCCATGCCAACACTATTTATTCAACTTCCAAGATCTGCTTAGTATTACACCAGGTGCTACTGGTTTGGTGGAGTGCAGCACTCATGAAATCATAGTTATTAGCTTTTCTGCTTGTTGCTTTAAAAATCAATTGACAATTTTACACATGCATATACTATATTTTGATAATATTCACTGCTCTCTTTTTTAATAATTTGTTTTTATTTTATGCGCATTGGTGTTTTGTCTGCATGTATGTCTATGAGAGGGTGTCAGATCCCTTAGAACTGCAGCTACAGACGGTTGTGAGCTGCCATGTGGGTGCTGGGAATTGAACCTTGGTCCTTTGGAAGGGCAGCCCATGCTCTTAGCCATTGAGCCATCCCTTCAATGTGACAGGTAACAGAGGATGACCTTGAACTCCTTATTATCATGCATTCACCTCTCAAGTGCTAGAACTGAAGCATGGGCAGTAACACCCCATTTATGCTGTTCTGGAGAGCCTCGACAGACGTTCTACCAACTGAGATACATTTTCATCCACTCTCTTAATTTTTTTTTTTTTTTAAGTTTTGGTCTCACTGTGTATCCCAGGCTGGCCTCAAACCCATGGTTATCCTTCTTTAGCCTCCTGAGTGCTAGCATTAGAGGCATACACTGCCATACTTGGCTTCTGCTGGCTTCTAATTCCACAAACACATTGATCGGAGCTCATCAACTAAATGATGACTCACTCCAAGTAAACTCTTCTCATAATTTTCTATAATTCTACTGACAGCTTCAAATTCAGGAAAATCTAGCACAATGTAGGTACATCTTTAAAACTGAACAAGCATTAAAATTTTGGGAGGATAAAGAGGTGGCTCAGCAGTTAAGAATGGGTATTGTTCCTGTAGAAAACTCAAATTTTGTTCCCAGGACCCACACTGGGTGGCTCACAACTGCCCGTAACGCCAGCTCCAGAGGTCTGGCACCCTTTTCTGAAACTCTTCAAGTATCTGCACTGAAACATGCACATACCCACACACAGACACACATAATTAAAAATAAAAGAAATATTAACAAATAGTCGGTTTGGGTTTTTGGCATATACTAGGTGGGTGCCCTACCACTAAGATATGTCCCAGCCCATGGATGTGGAGTTGGAAAGCCCAAGGCTTGGGAGCTGAAGAGCTGTTACAGATGACACGGGGATCTTCAGAATGCGGCCACTGGAGTGTTGTTACAGGGCTAACACTGATTGCCAACAGGTGGGGTCTGGCATCCCCTAGGAGACAAGCCCCAGGTGCGTCCGTGAGGGCGCTTCTAGACTGAGACAACTGAGGTGGGAAGACCCTCCCGAAATGTGAGCAGCACCATCCTGCGGCCTGGATACAAAGGAGATGGTGAGCTGGACGCCAGCGCTCACAGCCCTCTCTGCTTCCTGGGGATGCCACGAGACCAGCGAGTGCGATGTGACCAGATGCTGAGACCAGCGAGTGCGATGTGACCCCGGATGCCTCAAACGCCTGCCACTGTGCTTTCCCACCATGATAGGCTGAACCTCAAACTGCGAATTAAAAAAAAAAAAAATCTTATCTCCCTCAAGTTACTTGTGTCCAGGATTTTTGTCACAGTGATGAGAAAAGAAGCTAATTCGTCCTCCACTGGGAAGAAAAGTCCTTACACAGAAGCAAAGCTGAGGGCATTTGCTCCCCTCCTGCACTAGCTTAGAAGGTGACAGTCCTCATAGGCACACATATGTATGTATTCATGCTTATACGTGCATAAACCACACATCCACACATAGTAAATAAATAGATAATCAATTAAAGGGTGTCAGAAAACTTTCTCTCTGGGTTGTTCCTTTCTTCATCTGGGTGACGTGAAAGGAGGTCATGCTTACGCACACTTTAGCCATGGAGCTATCTTTCCAACCACACGTGGGGACATTTTCAATGTCAAAAATTATCACCAACTATAAAACATTCCAGTCCAAGCAACAACCATGTCTGTTGTGTAAACGAACATGACTTTGACTCTGGCCATGAGTCAGCTGTTGCCTGCTCTGGCTCCTCTGAGGTCCCATGACAAGGTTACCCACAAGCCTCTGGTGACTTAGGCTCCCACGCCTGTTCTAAAACTATCAGTGCTGAGAGATTGAAGTCCTCATTGTGAACCTATTTGAGCCAGACTACAAGAAGCCACCCACGGCTGCTGACCCCTGGACAGCAAGCCGAGTGTAGAGGTTTCAAGGACAAGGAAGGAGCGGTCATCCTCCAAACTGAAGGCGTTAGCCCCAAGGCATCTCCCCTCCTTCCTTTAGCCTGCTCCCATGCTGCTGCTGTTCACCTCTTATAGGGCCCGCCTACCTGTGAGGCTGACAATCCCAGGCTCCAGGAGTCATCTCCCCTGCCTACTTCCTCCAAGTTTCCCTTTAGAGACAGCATCTCTCACTGAACCTAGTGAGAACCTCTCTACTCCCCTAGTGCTGGGGACACAGGGCCATACTGACGTACCCAGTCTTTGTATACTGGTGCTCGGGAGTCAAACTCTTGTCCTGATGCCTGCACGGCATCACTTTACTGACTGAGCTGCCTTCCCAGGCCAAAGAATGATATTTAAAACATTTCACCCAGATAGCGCCTCCTCCAGGAAACCTTCCTTGACAGTTGGAGGCAACTAACATATCATCTCTTTTCTCCAAATTTTGGCAACGTGCAGGGTTTGTCCTACGAAAGCAGCACACAGCAGTGACTTGGGACCATGGTTTCAGGTTAAACATATCCAAATTCCAAGACCAGCTCTACGTGCTGTGTACATTTGAGCAGGTCCTTAACTACTGAGCTTCATTGTATAAAATTGTCTTGATAATAGCAAACCCTCTAGAGGTCTCCTGACAACTAAATGACATTAGGCATTTAGGGCATGGGACGTGCTGAATGAATGACAGCAGTCATTTGTAAGTGACCATTTTAGTATGGGTGACTGGAAGGAAGGTGTGACTGTTCATCATTCTCTTGCTGTCAACTTAACAGGATTTTGAACCACCACGGAAAGGCACCTCTGGGTATGTTTATGAATGTGTTTCCAGAAAGGCTTACCTGAGAAAGGAAGACATGACTTGAACATGGGAGGAACCATTCCGTGGGCTGGGGCTGAGGACTGAGGATGAAGGAGAAGGTGAGCTGAGCACCAGCATTCAGCTCTCTGCTTCCTCACTGGGGATGCCAGTGACCAACCACCTCATGCTCCTGCCTCATGCTCCCAGACACAGTGGACTATGCCCTCAAACTGTGAGCCAAAACAAACCCTCCCTTCTTAAGTAGCTTTGGTTAGGTGTTCTGTCACAGCAAGAAAAAAAAATTAACTTCCTGCTTTTTCTACCAAAGTCATCACTGGGGACCAGGAGGTGGGTGACCTTCAGTGAGTCCCAATTTGGCCACTGATGAAGAACTTCCCAACACCCTCCAGGACCTCAGTGTCTCTCTCTAGCTATAAGACAAGAAACAGGATACATCATATTCCAGGCCTCTGCCTGTCGCCAGTGACATGCTCTTTGTCCCTGTGGGACAGCCCTGAGTTTATGCCCAAAAAAGCACCTCTGTCAGGTCATACAACCACAGGGACAGCAGTCAAGAGCAGTGGGCAGGATTCTAGTCAGAAATAAGGCCCACGCTTTGCCTCTGCACTCTCTGGCACCCCTCTTTTCTTTCTCACAGCAGTGCCTGACTTCTCTCCCCCAAAGTCATGCTGTCTTACCAGACCCCATCGGAAAGTTGTGAGCTCTGGGCTGGGATAGGGCTCAGCTGTGGAATGCTTGCTTAGCATCCATGAGGCTCTGAGTTCAACCCCTAGTGCCACACGAATGGAGTGTAGCTGTGAACATCTCTGATCCTAGAACTTAGAAGGTGGATAGATCAGGTTTTTAAGGTCACCCTTAGCTACATAGCAAGTGCAAGACCAGGCTGGGCTAAAGAGAAAGAGCAGCAGCAGGAGGGAATGGAGCTCTGCATCTCAGAGAACGACAGCTTTGGGAATGTCTCAGGCTTCTGACTGTGATACAGGTCTGTGACACAGTATGTTCTTTAGGCAACACTGGGCAAGATCTGTGTCATTCACATCACACAATGTGTAACCTTGTCTGCTCATTGGATATCTGGTCCGTAATTTCTCCCTCTGTGAAAGAGAGCTGAGCTCCTGGAGCCAATAAAACAGTAACTATAGTACCCTCTGCGCCAGGCCCCGCACCCTATAGCATCTCTTTAAACAAAAAGTTTACATGGGGTGCCAAGGGCAGTGGCAGCAAGTAGGGCCCCCAGAGAGTTCCACTTGTCCCTCTGGAAGCAATGCAAGGGAACCATGTGCACCCAGACCTAGTCTTTCCCCCTCCATAGGCCCCAGGACCGCACATCCACAGGCTAAATAATGTATGCCCTGGGTCTCAAGCCCAGAACCAGGGCCAAGATCCCGGCAAGCATTCAAGATCAACAAGCCTCGGGTTTCCTGCTTGAGGTCACGCTTGAACAACATGTTCTCTTTCTCCAGAAAGGGGGTGAAGCCACAGAACCAGGCAACCCAGCCCTGGTACTTCTCCAACACTCTGCCCCCTCCCTGCCCTCTGCCCTCAGTTTCCTCCTCTCTGGCCTCTGCCTGTCCACATGGATAAGCAACAAGTCCGGCTCAGCCTGAAGAAACCGCAGCTACACTCTGCAGAGCCAGTGTCTAGCCCTGGGGAACACCAGGCCCCAAGGTGTTTGCTCCCACGGGACTAGTGATAGCAACTGCCTTTTACCCCTGGCTGCTCTGGAGGTCCCAGAGCCCCAGAAGAATGAAAGGCTGGCGTGAATGAGGCATGGTATCTGTGTCCAGGCTCTTGTGCCCTGACATTGCCCCTAGCCCTCTGGCTGAAAGCTCCAGACTGACTGATACAACCGTCTTTGAGCTATTGACCCATGGGGATCCCTGAGTCAGCTACAATCCCTGTCAGCTTGCACACACATCTCCCCAGAAAGTCTTCTCCCTGTCCATCCCCTCCCTAGCCCCAGGCTCCCAGCTCCCACGAGCCACAGGTCTCTGTGGGACTTTGGAGTCACTTCACACCCTCAGGCCGCCTCCTGCTGCCTGCCCCAGAATGCCGCGCTGAACTTGCCAACCTCTGTGTGGAACTTGCAGACTAAAGCTCACACAGTCCTGTGATCAGAGTCCTTCCAAGACCATTGTGGGACCTCTGGCTCGCCCGGTGGCCCCCTCACCAGCCACCTTGCCTCCCATTCTGGTTTGAATATGAAATGTCCCCTATAATCTTGGGTGTTAGAACGCTTGGTATCCAGATGGTAGCAATGAATGGGAAGGTTCTTGAACATTCCTGGAGAAGGGGGCGGGTGAGCCTTGACAGCCAGGCCCTACTTTCTATTCACTCTGTTTCTTGACTGGGAATACAAATGTGACCAGCCAGCCTCCTGCTGCTATTCCTTTCCCACTGTGATGGACTATGAGCCTCTAACTGTGAGCCAAAACAAATCCTTCCTCCCTTAGGTTGCTTCTTGTCTTGTATTCTGTCACAGCAATGAGGAAAATAATTAATATTTAAGAAAATGTAATGTAATAACAAATTATTATATATTATACAACATAATAGATAATGTATTATATATAGTACATAATATACAATAATATATGGGATATATTATATATTACATAATAACATAACAGAGTATGAGACTAATAACCAATGCCCACCCAGAGACTATGCCATACTATCTCACCATTAGTTTGTGGTGCACTGTTTTTCTGTCCATCAGGACACTTGCTTCTTCCCTGGCAAATGGCCACTTATTCATCTTGCAAGTCTCAGGCTTCGTCTTCATTGTGTTACTTTTCTCCACTCTGTAACCAAATACCTGACAAGAACTTAAGGGAAGAAGGGTCTCTCATGGCAGTGGGTGAGGGTGACTGGCTCCCAGCTGTGGAAGCAGGGGTGGACTGAGACTAGGGCCTGATTATAACCCAGAAGGCCTTTCTTCCTCCCATGAGGACCCACTTTGTAAAAGCTTCACACAGCCTCCTGAAACAGCACTACCAGCTGAGGACCAAATGTCCAAACATAGGAGTCTTTGGGAGGCCTTTGTATCTAAATCATGCCAGGAAACTTCCTAGAGAAAAAATCCTAGCCAGGGGTGGTGGTGCATGCCTGTGTTCCCAGCACTTGGGGAGGCAGAGGCAGAAGAATCTCTGCAAGTTCAAGGCCAGCTGGGTCTACAAAGTGAGTCCAGGACAGCCAAGGCTACACAGAGAAACACTTTCTCAGGAAAAAAGAAAAAAAATAATGAATGAATGAAAAGGAAAGAGGAGGGAAGGGAAGGAAAGGGAAGGGAAGGAAAGGGAAGGGAAGGAAAGGGAAGGGAAGGAAAATTCCTCAGGCTGTGTGGGGTGTCTCCTGCAGGTCCCTTAGAATTAGAGCCTTTTTTGTCCTATTGTAACCATCATCTACTTGTGTTCTGATCCACCTTCTAACAGAGCTCTCTGATGATAGACCACATGTGCCCCTCAGTCCCAGGGGTCTCAGCAAAGTCTCAGAACATCATTGAGCTAAAAAAAAAAAAAAAGAATGATAAGATGAAGGTTTATGAAATGGGTAGATGGGTGGCCAGCCGAGAGGCCCCATAGACTGATAAGTGATGGATACCTGTCAGTACAAAGAGCTCCTGAATTTTCTTTTATTTTTTATAGTCAATAAAAACTTTAAATAATAAGATGAAATTGAATTGCCATGCCCCTAAGAGGAAGGGATTCCTCCCACCTCAGAGACATTGGCCTTATTCATATAGTCAGCATTTACTGCCACAGCCCACATGAGGCCCAAAGGAGGAAGAAAGCCCAGCAAATGGAACACCACAGTTTTGTCTGCAGGAAGCCAGCACCACTACCCAGGCACATTAGCCTAGCACTTAATAAATTCTGAGACCTGGCAGATTCCCCACTGACCACACGGTTGCTACAGTGGAGGTGCCCCTGAACCGCTCTGTGCTGGGCACTCAGACCCTTTAGGACTTGAAACCCTCCCCAACTCAATACTCATCCCATGTGTGAACATGACCTGATCTATGAGCCTCTGAAGTCCTGGCCTCTGACCTTGACCACTCGAACCTGCGTGTGTGTGTGTGTGTGTGTGTGTGTGTGTGTGTGTGTGTGCGTGTGCGCACGCGCCATCTTATAGTCAAATCTGAACCCAGACTCCATACTTTGCACATACAAGGGGGCCCAAGAAATGACAGGAGGAAGCCCACCTAACTCTGAAATTGTGGAGAGAAGACACTGGCAAAGGCAGAGGGGTTTTAAAGAGCAACTCCCAGGGACAGGAAACAGCTCAAGTCCATTAAGAGGTAGCTTCAGCCCTTACAGAGGACCTGGGCTGTGTCCCCTTCACAAAAAAGGCCATGTGTGGACACAGCAGATCCCTGGGGATCACTGCCAACTACTCTAACAATGGAATTTGTTCTCTGGCCTCCTCATGCATACACACACATACACTCTTTTAAGGTGTCTGTTGCCAAACGCTACCTCAGCGCACACTGGCTGTACCGTGACTGGGGTCCTAGTGCTGCTAAAGGCCTGGAGCATTGCAAAGACTTTCCTAACCCAAGCCCCCAGATACTCTTCCCTCTATTCCTGGCTCAGCCTAGTCCTCTCAATCCTTGATTCCATCAATGGGAGCCAAGTACTACATGCTGCTCCCTGCCACCTGGGGACAGCATGACAAAATCCAAGAATGGGACTCTGCTTGAGCCAGAATGCTGGGAAGCCTGGGCCTGCAGCTGGAAAGACTCAATGAGAACTTGCTCTGGGGCCTGGCATTGGCAGGGCAGAGGAGAGGAGAGGGAGCAGAGGGGGAGTGGGGTTGAGACAGCACCTCTGCCACAACACAGGCAGCTGTGGAACTGGAGATGACCCTGCAGAGCTGTTCCAGGCAGGTGCCAGAGGCCACATCTTTATATGCCCACAGAGTCATCACTCACCATCTGACCATGCAGAAGACACAGCGTTCGCCCTCTGGAAGAAAGAAGGGCGAGTCTTGGCTAAGGGGATCTTACCCATGACAGTGCTTAGTCCCAGCAGCGGGGGACTAAGGTGGACCAGCATCCCTTCAAAATCTTTACAGGAAACAGCCTGTCTAGGGCAAATAGCACCAGTCTTGGAACCCAGTCTCAGCCCTCCGTATCTACAGCCAAGCTCTGGGTAGCCAAGGACCCAGGGTCTTCAATCCTCATGACACCATCAGCTTCCTGGGAGAGGAGATGCATAAGCCAAGGAACAGGTGCCGGCCCTGCCCAGAGGGGAGCCCTGCTCCAGGTTGAGCCGCCCTAGGGGTGGCTGCAGGCTTGAGCTGGGTCCTGAAGGAAGGTTTGAATGGTGGCAGACAGGGCTCAAATCACACAGGGCTACAGGATCAGGCAAAGGGATGCTGGCCATATTCTCCCTTAGGAAGGGCCCAGTATCCTTGTCATAAGGGCTGTTACGTGTTATGTAGCCTGCTAGTGTGATGTTCAGGCCAGGGTTACTCTGAGCAGTTTTCCAGATGAGCTCATTTAACACGGCTCCACTGCTAGGCAATAGCAGCCAGCCCTGCTTCATACCTGAGTTAGCTGAGGCCCCTGGAGGTTCAGTCAATTGTCACTGTCACCCATCTAGTGAGAGGCCCCAAGCTGGTTGGCTTCAGAGCCCAGCCCAGGAGCACATGACCCTCCCTGACCCCAGCCCCATTCCTTCCTGTGCCAACCCCGTGAAGATGCTGACAACCTCAAGACTCAAAGGCCTTAAAGGCAGTTTGTCTTCCAGAGACAATGCAGCTGGCACCAAGCCCTGTGGTGGCGGCAGTAGGCCAGGGACATAGTTTGGCCCCAGAACATCACCGAGCAGTTGGCAGCACCTTCGAACTGTGACTGGAGCAGCTGGGGGAGGCAGGTGAGGTACAAGAGGAAGGTTGTGTTGTCCCCACCCCAGCCTCGCCGCATGCCCCCAGTTCCCACGTAGTGCCTGGCCTGGCTGGCATCCGCAGCTTCAGCCATGACCTCCTCCCTCACTCTACATGCACACTCTGGCCGCCACTGCTCCGCCTCTCTCCTCCTAAGCCTCAGGGGTTCAGGTATCTCCCAGCACAGTTGAGCTCACTTTTCCCTGCACATCAGCTCTGACCTGAGGGCTCCCTGTGAGGTGTCTCACCTCTGAGCAGGTTCTCTGGGGCACAATTCTTGCCTAAAGGCCTTACAGGAGACAGGATGTGTCCCAAGAGTCTGTCATGTGCTAGGCATATGGTTTTAGCTCACTGAAACTTTGGAGAAAGTTGGTATAGCAAAGGCAGGGGTCCCTTCCTTGAGCTGTGAGGCCTGGCAAGAATGTCCTGGCTGGGGGTGGGTTGGGGGTGGGGCGCTGAGTCAGTAAAGTGCTTGCCTCGAAAGCCTGTGGACCTCAGCTCAGTTCTCCATCCTGAGAACCCACATTAAAAAAAAGAAAATCTTGCATGGTGGCGCACATGTAACCCTCGTACTGGGGACGCAGAGACAGTTTGCTGGTCAGCTAAATGAGTTTCAAACCAGTAGAAGAAAAGAAAAAACATTAAAAAGGTGGAGTGGATGGCGCCGGCAGAACAGTAGCAGGGCTATCCTGCACCCTCCTCACACAAATGCAGAGACGTTCATTGTACCTGCACACACACACATACCCCCCCCCACATACAGATGCATACACACAAGCACACACACAAGAACACACACCTGTACACATGAACACACCCATGCATGCATGCACGCTTTCTCACGCACAGGCTATCTAGGTGGGCCAAGCCCAGGCCAGGGCTCAAGTGACTCATTTACATGTGAGGGATCTGTGCTCTATTGGGAAGCAGACATCTTACTCACGGGGACACTTAGGGGCCAACAAGTGACAGATACAAGCCTGCCGGAGCCTGCTGAGCAAGCCACCTGTCAGCCACCCAGAGCTCCCAGCATGTGGTGAGGCCCATGCTGGGACTTCCTTCTCCAAGCTCATCCAGCAGCCCAGGAGGACTTAAGTCCAGTTCCAAGTCACCCAGGTCCAGTCGCCACTATCACTGGGACTAGGAAGGGACTGAATCATGTGGCTTGTGACACAGGAGATGCAGGCCCAGAGAAAAGGTGACTCACCAGGTGGTTGGTTACAAAATAGACCTGGCTCCTGCCAGACGCTGTCCCTGAGTTGATTTTTCTGTTCTTTTCTGCCATCCACTCCCTGTTCCCTGCTTGAGGACATTCTGTTCCCACTGGACAGGGCCACTCAATTTTCCTCTTGTGAACCCAGGGTCCTTGGCTGACTGGGATGGTCAGCTCAGCTTGGAGCCAGTCTTTGTGTAGGATCCTAGACAGGGCTAAAGGACACTCCTCACCCCCGCCTGGCTCCCCACCTGATCCCAGTTAGGGAAGCCTCAGGCTTCAGCCCAAGCTTTTGTGAGAGCTGCTCCCAGCTCTGAGGCCTCCTTCTCCCCTGCCAGCCACACCACAGCCTCACTTGCTCACCCTGAACTCCACCATCCCAGTCTAGGAAAACTCAGTACCTTCAGAGCCTCAAAACAATCCGAAGTCATTCCTCATACCCCAGCAATTGTCCAGTGGTGGGTCGTGGTGCTGAGGTCATGTTTTAAAATGTCCTCAGTTGGGGATGTGGCTCAGTCAGTGCTTGCACAGAGTTCTGGGTCCAATCCCCAGCCCTGCATACAGGGGCATGATGGCGCACACCTGTAATCACTGAGCAGTGAGGGCTCAATGCCAGCCACTGCGTCTCAGTGTCACGGCAGTTGTAAGACAGGTAAGTGGAGAGTCCACGGTGTGAGACACGAGGAGAAGCCCTGTCTGGTCACTCTGTGTGTATGTTGGGGGCAGGGGTGTGCACGGACACAAATGCCTGTGAGCACCCAGCTGTGCACAGGCATAGAGGCCAGAGGAGGACTCCAGCTGCCTGCTGTGTCACTCCCAGCTTGGTTCTCTGAGGCAGTGTCTCTTCCCAAACCCAGAGCCAGTCTGGAAGCCAGAAAAGCCCAGCAAGACACTGGTCTCTGCCCTACCCCCACCCCAGCTCTACAGTTACAGGCAAGTGAGCCGTCACACCTGGGCTTCTACACGGGTGTTCTGGGGATTTGGACATAGGCCCTCACGTTTACACAGTAAGCACTCTTACTGAGCCGTCTCCCCAGCTTGCTCACCCTTGTCTTTACTGGGCATCTTCTTGTCTCTGCTCCATGTGGCTGCAACACAGCAGGGTAAGGCAGAAGGCCCACACCCAACCAGCTGGCGGCCTAACCCATGACAGACATTGTGAAGCATTGTGTCACAGATTCAGAGGACTGATGGAGCCATAAGAGGTGGCCCAGGACTACTTCAAGAAGTGCTAGAGAGGCCTTCTTTGGTCACTAGATTGCTGTCATCCATTCACTGTGAACTGAAGTTCTCAGAAAGAAAAGCCTTATGGGACGTGGGGGCTGGAGAGGTGACTCAGAGAGAAAAAAGTACTCACTGCACAAGCCTGAGACCTGAGTTCGGATCCCAAGCAACCCAGGTCAGGAGTGGCACACATATAACCCCAGTGCTGGGAAAGGAAATCAGAAGGCTCTCCAGGCCTCAAAGGCTGGTATGGCCACCCTAGCTGCAAGAGTGAGCTCCAGGTTCCGTGAGAGACCCCCTCTCTCAAAAAAAAATGTGAAGAGCAATAGGATCAGACAGCAACTGTCAAACTCTAGATGGCCTCCACGTGTGCACGTATAGGCATGCATACCTTAACACACATACGTATACACACATGAGCACTCAGGCATAGAGAACTGCATGGCTCAGGTGGGCCTGGAAACTCCTGATCCTCCAGCCTCAGTGCTGGGACTACAGGCTTGAGTCATCCAACACACATGGCTTCTTGGGACTATTTTTGCTGAAGGTGGCAAATAGATCTTCTCTGAAGTCCAGACTGTGCAGGTGCAGGAGCCCCTGGGATCAGATGACTAATTTAAAAAAAAAAATCTGTAATCCAGGAATTCTTTATGGAGTCATGAAAGCAAAGGATGGTGTCTGGGCCTGCCTGGGTCACGATGAGGTCAGGAGCGAGCTGCCTAAGGGGTCTGCTGAACCCATAAAGCCAGAGAGAGGGCACATCAAATGTGAGTGCGGACAACAGTGCCGAGCTCAGGAAAGAGAGAAGGTATAGGCTGTCTCAGGTGAGGAAGCCATGTGAACACACACACACACACACACACACATACCACACAGAGTAAATGAATGAAACGTGATAAGACAGTAAAAGGTCATCTCTGCAGACAACCAGGTGAGGCCCCAGCTTTCAGAGCTCTCAGTATCCATGAGAAGGGACGATGGAGAAATGACATCTGCCTTGGCCTGGAAGTGACCTCACAGTGTTCGGAGGAGATGGGGGAGGCCCTGAGGGAGCATGCCTAGCATCCCATCACACCTGAACCAGGAAAGTGATGAAAGAGAAGTCGGAATTACCTCAGGTCTGAGTATCTGCACTCAGGCAGGAAACACCCCCCAGGACAGGCAGAATGGCACATTCCATTTATTGCACGTCCCCTCCTCTTCTCCCCATTGTGCGATGGAATCCACATGCAGAAAAGTACAAAACAGGCACAGCTCAGTGACTAAGCACAAAGTCACACAGTCATCACCCCGTCCAGAAATCCACACCTCTATGCTCCCACCAAGTGTTGGCCTCTCATGGCTCCTCCCTCATGACTTTGGGGTAGTAGGACCTTGCCCATTGACTTGGCATCACCATGACTCCTTAGGTACCCCCTTCGTGGGCCTTCTGCTGTGTGTAGAGAGTGACAGAGAACACCTGACACCCTCCTTTGGCCTTGGCACACACACAGGGCCACATACTCATATCCGCCATACACAATAATAATAATTTTAAATGAGTACTTTCTTTTTTCTTTTCTTAGACAGAATCTCACTATGTAGATCTGGCAGCCTTGAAATTCTTTATGTAGACAGGGCTGGCCTCCAACTCAGAGATCTGCCTGCCTCTGCCTCCCGAGCGCTGAGATTTAGAGATGTGCTCACCATGCCCAGCAACAAATACATTTTTAAAAATAATAAAATGAAGCTCATGCCGTTTCTAGTGTGACAGGAGCATCTTTTGCTACACTGAGATGATTCTTGGAGGCTGCCCAGATGGCCACAAGGATGGCCAGTGACAGTTCAGAAGCAGAAGCTGTTGGTCCCACCCCACCCTCCAGGGTGACAATGTGGCCTCTGTGAAGTCCTCTAAGTAAGCAGGGTATGCCCCAATGGTAGAGCCTGTCTAACACTCAAGGTCCTGGATTCTATCCTAACACCTCTCCCCAAATCCCCAAAGCAGGAGGCTCAGAGAATTCCTACACTGGTGAACTTGTCCGGGTAACCTTCCAGGGTCAGAGGCTCCTGAACGTCATACTCAGCCTAATAGATGTCACAGGCCTTTTCATCTGGTAGCTGTGTCCTTCATCACACCCCTTAAAATGGAATAAACAGGCAGGTAAGGTGGCTCAGTGGATAACCGTGCCAGCTGTCAAGCCTGAAGACTTGAGTTCAATCCCTGGAATGATATGGTGGAAGGTGAGAATGGATTCCTGCAAATTATCCTCTGACTTCACACATGTGCGCTCTCTCTCTCTCTCTCTCTTTCAATGCAATAAAGTAAAAATGTTTTAAGGAAATAGAATGAACAGGGCTGGAGAGATGGCTCAGAGGTTAAGGGCACTGACTGTTCGTCCAAAGGACCTGAGTTCAAATCCCAGCAACTTCATGATGACTTATAACCATCTAAAATGAGATCTGCTGCTCTCTTTTGGCAAGCAGGTGTACATATGCAGGCAGTATAATGTATAAATATTAAATAAATATTAGAAAGTTTTAAAAAAGAAATAGAATGAACAAATCATTGACAAAGTGATGATGCCCATTGTTGGGATCCATAAGCAGGCACCTCTACGGCTAGCTCCAAGGGACCTGACAAACCGGGTACCACGCATCTGTGAAGCCACCCACGGACCACCTGGAACCACCTGCGCATGCTCTGGGTCACCCTATAAGAGAACTCGAAGCTCCCCCCCCCCTTTCTTTTTCTCTCCTGTCCTGTCCAGAGACGGTCTCTGTGACCTCTTCCCCCTAATAAACTTCCCATGTGGAACCAGTCATGTGGCGAGATTTGTGAACCCGCCGTATTACTGTTGCACAATCCTATCACCCATAGTTTTGTGAGGCATCAGAGAAATACTGAACTTGAAGAGGGGTATGTGAGAACCTCTCATTTGTGGCATTTTGGGTAACTTGGAGACTCATTATTTGTGTTTGGCACCTGGAGTCTGGCAGCCCTTATCTGTCTTCCCTCTGTGCTGCATTAACTCTGGTCTTACAGTGAGAGGTATAAGTCTCCAGGTTTTTGTGTCCCTGAACAAAGAATCTGACCAGAGGCACTTGGTTAGATGTAGAAATAGAATACACAGCTTATTAAGAAAAGTAAAGTGACGGGCATGGTGGAGCCTGCCTTTAATCCCAGCAGAGGCAGGTGGATCTTTGTGAGTTCGAGGACATCCTGGTCTACAGATCAAGTTCCAGGACAGCCAAAGCTACACACAGAAACCCTATCTTGAAAAACCTAAAAACAAAAAAACAAAACAAAACAAAAAACCTGGGTGGTGGTGGCACATGCCCTTAATCCCAGCACTTGTGAGGCAGAGGCAGGTGGATCCCTGTGAGTTTGAGGCCAGTCTACAGAGTGAGTTCCAAAATAGTCAAGGCTACACTAAGAAACCCTGTCTTAAAATAAAACAAAACACACATACAAACAACAACAAAAAAAAAAAAAAAAAAAAAAAGGAAAGGAAAGCAGGCTAATGAGTCAGGAGAAAAGAAGACACTCAAAAGTGCTGGTCTAGGAGCCAGCAAAACGGCTGCTCAGCAGAAAAAGACACTTGCTGCCAAGCTTGAAAACCTGAGCTTGATTCTCAGAACCAAAATAATGGAAGGAGAGACCTGCCACCAGGTTTTCCTCTGACTTCCATATCCGAAATGTAGCATGTGTGTGCACATTCCAACACATCAGACAAATAAATAAACAAGTGTCATTAAAGACAAGGTGCTGGGCCAAAAGACTCAGGTCATTAACATAGCACCCACTTCATCCCCATTTGAATAGTGCAGGATTTTCTCCCATCTGCTCTGTTGTATGAAGTCCAACTGGGAAAGAGCTCCTTGTCTTTTTCTGACTGGCTTCCTGTTAGCCAGGATGAGCTTTTTCCAATCTCTACTCTCCTGCCGTACAGTGATTGGTGGGACAGCCCACTGTGTCCAGAGCACACCGGTTGGTGCCAGACGTGCAGCATTGTGTATGGGACAGAGAAAACAGTTTCCAGGGCTGAGGATGCAGCTCGGTTGGTAGGACATTTGCCTAGCATGAGCACAGCCCTGGGTTCGAGCCCCCAGCGCCACATAAGCCAAATGTGTAATCCCTGTAATCATAGCACTCAGGAGGTAGAGGCAGGAGAATCAGAAGTTCAAGGTCACTTTCAGCTACAAATGGAGTTCAAGGCCAGCCTGAGCGACAAGAAGGTGGCTCAGCCTACACACCCTATGGCATGGGCACTTGGGTTCTTTGCTTCCTTTCAGTGGGCTGCAGTTTCCCCAGCAGCAGCAGGAACCACAGACGTAAGAGTAGCTCCAAGTCCTCACCCAATTCTGAGGTTTTCTTGGGGCCCCGGAGCCCACAGACTCTGACCTCCAGAGCAGCCCTGGGCTGCTCTCCTCATGAGGAGCTGGAAGGGCGAGTCTACACGCTTCCCTGCTTCCTACAGCATGCCTGGCCAGGGCTGCATCCTCTTCAGCCTGGCCTGACAGTGGGCCTCTGTGTGCCCTGCCACTCCACATGGCCCTTCTCTGTTTTGTACACAAACATCGCCCTTGGGGCTTTGGAAGATGTAGGCTCACTTTGTCTTTCCAACAACAGTTGCACTTTTTTTTTTCTTAAAGGTGACCGTGCACAATTCTTGCCATTCAAGTAGGAGCCTTGGAAAAATTGTGCAAGAAATAGGAGAGTCACCCTCTCTCTATTCATGTCTCCAGCAGCTACAATAGTGCCTGACACTCTACACTGTGGGCTCAAGAGGACTACCTGATGAAAAAGAGAATGAATTACTAATGAATAGCCCCTAAAGACCAACTTTTTCACAGCTCATCTTTTCTTCTCACTCCCTCCATTAAATGAAACAGATTTGTACTTATTAAGGTATTTTACTTTTTTTTTTTTTTTTTTTTTTTTTTAAGTCAGGTTTTCACTATATAGTCTTGGCTGACCTGCGATTTGCTATATAGATCAGGTGGGCCTTGAGCCAACAGAGACCTACCTGCCTCTTGAGTGCTGAGATTAAAGGGTGTGCACCACCACACCCGGCTTGAATAGATTTTAAACATGAAGATTAACAGAGAAAAGAGGTCACTCAGAAAGAAAGGAGGACAAGCCATGGGCTCCTTAAGGAAGAGCTGCCTTGGTTTTGTTGTTGCTTCAGAGTTCCAGGTAACCCAGGCTGGCCTTGAACTCTCCATGTATCTGAGAATGAGCATGAATGTCAGATCCTCTTGCCCTTACCTTCCAAGTTCTGGGATTACAGGCATGTGTTACCATGCCAAGTTTATGCCATGCTGAGGATCAGACTCAGGGCGTTGAGCATGCTACACAAGAAATCTGCTAACTGGACCACACCCTGGCCTCAGCCCCCTTTGCAAAGAAAAGCTGATTACGGAGCCTAAATAGAGGTGCCACAAACCTTGGTACCGAACTCAGAATGTAGCCAGGTTGAACCAGTGTGATCAACATTGACATTTTTCTTGTTTTCAATCTTCCTGTTTTCTTTCTTACCCGCTTCACTTCTCACATGTGTACATGCGTGGGTATACGTACCTGTTGATATGTATTATACTAGTGTGTTGTGTGTGCTTTTATGTACTTATTAAAGCTAGACAAAAGTCGAGGCTCACTGATTGAACTAGCCAGCGCCCCCAGGGACCTGCCTGTCTCCAGTTCATCAGTGCTGGGATTACAAGTGGGTGACAGTACCACTGACTTTTTTTTTTTTTTTTTGAGGTCCCAGTGGATCAAATTCTTATTGCTGAGCCATGTCCTCATCTAGGAAGAGGGGAGAGGGGTTTTCTAGAAAGTAACCATAGTCATGTTGGGAAACCCAGGTCAAAATTGCCATTGCTAAATAATTTATCTCCATGTGTTTGTCCAAAGCAAAAATTAGCAGTCCTCATTTAAAAACTTATAAAACAGCAGTCTGAAGATTTCAGAAGACAAGAGGACATGTGTCATGGTGTCTCAGCCAGGCCTTCCCAAGCTAGCTCTGCAAGTGCCACACCTCTCTGGGAGGGTACAGATCGCTGTGTGGCAGGGACACAGAGGCAGCAGAAAGTCACCGGCCTTCCCAGCCATCAACACGGGTCAACACAGGTCTAGGCCCACATGAAGATGCTGAGGCCAACCAGTGGACAGCAGACATGTGGGGGCCACAGAAGAGGTGGCTCTGCAGGGACCAGGGTGTTCATCACTTTTTTTGACATAGTATCTCATTTAATCAAGCCTGGCCTTAATCTTGGTATATAGTCAAAGATGACCTTGAACTTCTGATCCCCCTGCCTCTACTCCTCACTGCTGAAACTACAGGTGTTCAGCAAGCAGTGTTAGAAGTTTAATGTCACCCTTAATACAGAGTTTTAGTTTGGAACATTAAGCAGCGCTTGCGAGAATGTACAATAGTTTCTGCCTCTGCTGCAAAATTAAACAGAATGCCACATGACCCAACAGTTTCAATTATGGATTATTTTTTTTTTTTTAGTACCCAAAAGAATCAAAAGTAGAGCCCTGCTGTCTGCAGAGCCCATATGCAGGGCAGAGTTACTCACTACAGTCAAGGGTGAGAGCAGTCTATGTTCACTGAAAATGAACAGACACATACATGCTCCGGGTATCCCTAAGCTTTGAAAGGGAGAAGAGCCTAAAAACATGCTGTAACTTAAGCTCCTACACAAGACACATACTGAATTTAACGTAAATGAAGCCCCTCACTTCCAGATTCAGACAAAGTATGTGGTAGTTCTAAGAGCTGGGAGAGGGGGCAGGGAGAGTTTCAGTTTCTGCGGGATGGAAAGAACACTACAGACGGAGTGTAGGGCAGCGTGAGAGCGAACCTATACCACTGATCTGTGTCTCCAAATACTCCGTCACAGTGAATTCATTTGCTATAGTTCAGTAAACAGAGCAACTGGAGGCCCCGGCCACAGGGGTTTTGTACAAACGGTTTATTTGCATTCTGACCCAGCACAGAGCCCACATACAGATCTCACTTATAAGTGCAAAATATGCTTTATTTCAGGTACAAAAACAACATGGGGTTATGACAACATGGGTTCCCGTGGCCACCTCCTCATGGCCTGCCACATACATTTGACCAATCTGGACCACCCCCAAAATCCCCCACCACCTTTAAAAAAAGAAATCACCTACCAATCTAGAGGAAGAAGGTAGGTGAGGTACATCTTGAGAAAGAATCGCTTTGAAGCATGGACACGACAAGCACCTAGTAAATAACTTTTTACCCAGTAAGCCTTTTACCCAGCAGGAAAAGATGAGTTAAGTGCATGAAACAGCCCCCTTTTGCTTGTTTCTAGTCCTAGCCCCACAAAGCTCTCCCAGCTGTCAGCCCAAGGACAAAGGCTCAGAGCAGCTCTGTGGAATTGGGCTTGTCCATATATGTGTAC
The DNA here is from genome assembly GCF_907164565.1 of Psammomys obesus. Classification (NCBI taxonomy): domain Eukaryota; kingdom Metazoa; phylum Chordata; class Mammalia; order Rodentia; family Muridae; genus Psammomys; species Psammomys obesus. Next base: position 58,053,449 of record NW_026585504.1, on the reverse strand, counting down.
CAGATGTGGCCTGGATGAGACCTGGACTGGATGCCAGATACTCATCCTGGCTTAAACAAGCCTAGATCAAGGTGGGTTGAGATCTCGGAGCTACCAATACATACGTACCTAATATGTATTATCTTGGAGATGGGACTTAGACCTAAACACAAAATTGTGTTTTTGCATCTGCTGTACACATGGCCCAAGGGGAATTCTGTTTAAGGTTGTTTGGTTTATAGTGTTTTGAATGAAAGCTGTCCCATGAAACCAGGAAGTTCATCTGGGTCCAGGGAAGGCAGGAAGCTAGCTGCCCGCAATCACAACCCTGCACAAAGGGGCCAGCACACATGGGGAGAAGGCCTGCGGGCTCCAGAGACGCTAACAGGGCTTTGGGGTTCAAGGCACCTGCTGAAATCAGGCTGTCCTTCCCAGGACAGGTTCTGGTGAGCAGCCCAGGCCACCACATCCCCCACAGCTTCACAGCCCATGAATACAGCACAAAAGGCCTTTCTTCTATCAGACCCTGGCCAGGGGACCAGGACAAAGGCCGAGCAGGGTTCCAGGTAACAGTGAGCATTTGAGGAAGAGACCTCTGTACTCCCATGGAGAGGCTGGGCAGAGTTCGTAGGAGCCAAGTGAGGACCAGAACTTTCCAGCAGGGAGACACACAGAAGGCAAGGAACACTCTAGACTTCTTTGAATACACCTTCTACTTCTACACTTATGCAAAATGCATTTGCTATTTAAGATAGCCCTTAACATCTGAAACTGCCTTAAATGATCCGAAGGAGACAGAAGGCAACTTAGGTTAAGGGTGGCCGAGTAGTAGGGTGTAAGGTGCTTGCCTTGCATGCATGGGTCTCTCTGGGTTCTGGGTTCAAACTCAGGAGCTAGCTCAGTGGAAGAACACATGCCTCACTTGTATGAAGCCCTGAGTTCTGGGTTTGTTCCCTATCACTGCAAAATAAAACAATAAAAACACTAAAAATATAAAAAAGAAGGGGCTAGGGAGTAAACATTTCAGTATTTAAGGATCAAGAGGTAAAATTATGTTGGTAAATGAGAAAACAAAATTCTAATTTTTAATAGCCCAGACTAGCCTCAAACTCAGTCACCCTGCTTTCACTCCCAGCCTCAGCATCACCTCTATAATGTATTATTGGTTGTTTGGTGCTAAGGATAAAACCCAGGGCCTTGCTTATGTTTGGCAACTGCTCTGCCACTGAGCCACACCCCAGTCCCGCATGATTTAACATAAGCACTTCAAAATATAATATTGTAATTTCTGATGGCAGGGCTATCATTTCCCAATCTAGGTTTGTAGACAATGTTTTCTATTAACCATTTGAAGGCAAAACCAGACTGACAGCACAGGCTGCATTCCCATTTGCAAAGTTGAAGGGGAACCCTGAAAGGAGAGGAACACAGAGCTCTTCACTCTAGCTCTTAAGAAGAGCCTGATGGCTCAGGCCAGAGTCTGTTGGCACTTTACCATGGGGTAACAGCAATACCTAGAGGGGGCTCAGCACAGTCTACTGTAAGCCTGGTGGGGTTGGGGAACAACAGGAAGGGAGCCTGGGTGCTCCCCAGGATCTCACTGGTTCTCAGGCCCAGTAACCCCATCTTCAAAGGGTGAAGAGATGGGAAGAGGAAAGAGAAAAGGTATGACCATTCCATACTGGCCAAGGAGACCACTCTAAGGTCCACACCTACACACAACACACGTTATCCAACTGCAGTGGGGAAGCCTGGGGCTTGGTGAGCGGGCATCCACTAGGGCTGACTGCAGCAGCACCGGTGGCACTTTGCACACCTAGGACAGGCAATGTTCACCTCTCTATTGCATGGCTTCGATGAATAGGAAACAATGCTATAAGTTGTGTCACAGCTCAGATTCACCTACTGACTACAGACTCCAGGTTCTGAGGTCTCCAAGTCAGTGTTCCTTGTTCCATTTGGGGGACAGTTCTGGGGTTCAAACCCAGGGACACTATCAATGGGCTATATTGCTCACCTTGTACTAAAGGGAGACAGTCATTCATGATGCGGCCTGGGACCCTTGCCTTTTGGTCGTGCCCCTCCAGTGTGCCTAAGGGAGCTACCACATTCAATTTCCTTTGCCCCCACAACCTCAACTTTCCACTGACAACAGCTAAAGAGCCTTTCTATTTCTTCCACCAACACGTTAATGATTTTCAGACTCCAGCCACTTGGGCCAGCCCCTGAAGCAACACTGGACTTAGGAACTGGTGACGTGCTTGTGAGTTCCAGCCCTTTCTTGGTTAATAGCTCTCAAGGGGCTCCAGGCAGACTGGGTAAGAGGTCACTAGGGCAATGTCTGACCTTTTCTAGACCCCCACAATGACTAATCTTGATTGTCAACTTGATGGGATTTAGTATCACCATGGAAACAAACCTCTACTTTTGTCTGTGAGGGGTTTTCTTTTCTGGTCTTTTAATTTACTCAGCGAGAGCAAATATATATTCCCCCACTACCAAAAATTATGTGGTCAAGTTTCCTGTATTTGAGGAACTCCAAAGTCAGCACACCCAGAGTGCAAAGAATAAGCCTCGACCCGCGACGACCATCTCCTTGATCATAGTCTCTCCCCTGCCGGGTTAAGTATGTGAGGAGTTTTCTAGATTAGTTAACCGAGGTGGGAAGACCCACGCTGAAGTTTCATGGGCTGAGGTTTTGCACCAAATAAAAAGGAGAAGCTGAGCACCCACCTTCACCTGCCTTTGCTTTTTTGCTTTTTGACTATGGATGCCTTGTGACTGGCTGCCTCACGCTTCTGCCACCAATTTCCCAGCCACGACGCTGTACCCTCAAACTGTGAGCCAGAGGAAAAAAAAAACAACAAAACAACTTCCTTCTGTAAGTTGTTGTTTTTGTTTTTGTCACAACAATGAGAAAAGTAATACAGACCCCAAGATGAGACATGAACTGCCCATGCCATCTGCTCTTTCTACAGTGTGCCATCTTTTGCTCTCCATTTAGACCACTTTGATATGGGACAGAAAAGTATCAGTTTAGTCTTTCCTCATATGGCCCATGTAGAGACATCAATTGGGTACAAGGCCACAGATATCTTGATGGGCTGAAAGTCAGAGGCCCAAAGTCTAGTCCTATTTCCACCAGTGTCTGACCTTGAGCAAATATTCTAAGTGACTCGGTTGCCTTTCTATCCAAGCATGTAAATGTTTGGTTGTGACCTTCCTCTAGAATTAGGGAGTGGTAGGCCATGCACCAGGAAAGATGGCAGAACGGGGAGGCGTTACCCAGTCCTGCTGACAGGAAGAACAAAAGGGCAGAGGAACAACAGACCCAAATGCAGACTGTGAAGGGGAAAGGAACAAGAGATCAGCAATGGTCCCACCAGGCCCCCAGAGATCTAGTAGGAAGTGACTGCCTACGGGAGATGCAGTCCTTTCAGTAATTAGGGCTAAAAAGCAGATACTCACATGCAAAAGGAGGAAACTGGACTTCCGAGCTACATGCCATACATGTGAAAGTAATTCAAACTGGAGCAAAGCTCATGGTAACAACTAAAACCTTAAAAGTTCTAAGAAGAGGGGCTGAAGAGAGGGCTTAGCTGTTAAGAGCACTGGCTGCCCCTCCAAAGGACCAGGGTTCAATTTCCAGCACCCAAATGGCACCTCACACCTGCTTGTAACTTTAGTTCCAGGGGATCCAACACCCTCACACAGACATATATGTGGGCAAAATGCCAATACACAGAAAAAAAATTAACATTACATTTTTTAAAAGTTCTATGAAACAAAGATTTTTCTGGGTTTGCATTAGGTCATGGTGTCTTAGCACCCATATCAAAAGCATGAGCAACAGAAGGTAATTCAGGCATCACACAAACTAAATAAATAGTAACTGGTTTTTGAGACTGGGTCTCACTATGTAGGCTAGGCTGGCCTTGGATGTGGAAACCTCAGCTTTCTGAGTACTGGGAGTGCTGATTCATACCACCACGCCCAACCAATTTAGAAACTTGTAAAGCCCATGGAACATCAATCATTAAGAGGATGAAGACAACTTACGGAATGAAGAAAAACTGTAAAGGGTTTGCACCTAGAATTTACCAACAACTTGTATAAGTCAATGAAAAGACACCCCAATTTAAAAATTGGCCAAGGACTTGAACAGACATTTCGCCAAAGATATACAAATAGCCAATCAATATGTGAAAAGACATTGAACACCATTAACCATCAGAGGCATGCAGGACACCTGCAGGATATTCAGCATAAGGGAAGTGACTCAGTTGGTAGAGCACTTGCCTAGCAAGCACAAAGCCCTGGATTCTGTCCTGCAATGCATAAATTAGGTGTGGAGGCACTTTCTGTATGCTTATCACTCGGGAGGTAGAAGCAGGATTATCAGAAGTTCAATATCCTCTTTTACCCAGTGACTTTTGAGCCCAGAATGGACTACATGGAAGGGAGGAAGAGAGGGATGGAGGGAGGGAGGGAAGGAAAGAGGGAGGGAGGAAAGGAAGGAAGAAGGAAGGAGAGCAGGCAAGAGCGATATCACAGCAAATGTTGGTGAGGAGACAGAGAAACTAGAACCATCCTCCATTGCTGGTGGGAATGCAAACAGGTGCAGCTAAGTGAGAAACACTGGGCAGTTCCTCAAAGAGGTGAACAATTATCTCAGGAGCTATCCACTCTACTCCCAGACAAATTCCTCAAATGAAGCTGTCCACAGGAAAGCCTGTGCCAATATGTTCACAGCACCAACGTCTCACTAAAGCTGTCAACCCCACCCACACAGTCCCCAAAGACAAGGAACTGAGAGCTCCACTTCACTGTAAGTTTCTCTGCCTATAAAATAGGATTTTCCAAAACCTGATGATCTTTGAGCCTAGCAGTATCTCACCATGGCTCAGGGTAAGTTGAATTAGGAAGGAGTTGAAGCTTTGGGCAGGCATAGATAACTGGCAAAATGAAGGTGAATTCTTACATCTACCACAGCTCCTGATCCTCAAACTCCCCCATAGTTAATAATGCTGATTTAACCATACCAACAAAGATAAAATAACCTATATATACACCTACAGCTGGGAAAAGAGGATCTTAAATCAAACGGAGCACTGAAGAAAATACACTTCCCCTAGACAACTTGGCAAACAGCAGTACTTAGCTGAGGCTGTCTCAAAAACGGAATGGCCTAAGTCCCGCTGGTTGTAGTAATGGGATGGTACCCAGTGCCTCATGCTTGAGCCAGGCAAGGGGTCTACTGAGCCATAGCCCAATCCCAAAGGCCTAGAACCAATGGTCAAGGCCACTGGGATACAATGGAATCATCACTTCTTTAGTACTCTTTACTCAACAGGAAAGAAAGTACACTGTAGCAGCCCAAGAGGAATCATTTTGTTCTCATGCTTCTCCTAGTCCACAGCAGCTGTGGGAGGTCACACAGGGCAAAGCATTTGGTTTAGATGAGGAATGTATCCCAGAGGCTTATGTTTTTGCGCACGTGATCCTAGCTAGTGTTGTTGTCTGGGGATGTTATGGGACTTGAGGAGATGCAGTCTTGCTGGAGAAACTTTATCACTGGGGTGAGCCTTGAGGGCTTGTAACCTTGTACTACTTCCTGTTCTCACTCTCTCTCTCTCTCTCTCTCTCTCTCTCTCTCTGCTTCCTTATGTGTATAAAAATGAGATCAATTAGCTTTCCACTATGTACCTTCCTCACCATGATAAGGAGTCTACCCCTACAAAACGCTAAGCCAAAATAAGCCGTTTCTCCATTACATTGCTTTTGTCAGAGTATCTTATCACAGTAACAGAAGAGGTGTCCACGAGAGGTCACACAGGTGCACTTTGGCATCTGCCATGTCAAGCCTCCGGGCTTGAATGCAGCAGAGCCTTAGAAACAAGGCAACTGAGAAAGAGGAGGAAGGCACAAGATAAATAGCCCCAGTCCTACTGGTTCATCCATGGACAGGAGAGAGAGGCCACGAGGGTCACTGAGAAGGGAAGTCAGTATTAGAGTAGGAGCGCTGTGCAAGGTGTCCCTGTCAGGCTCGTAGAGCTAGCCATGAAGCCAGGGGTTCAAGGAGGGGCAGGACAGGGTGAGGCAGGAAGAGCAGTCAGGAGAGACCAATATATATCTAAGGGGCCTCCAAATGCAGGGTACAGGGTTTAAGAGGTGCAGGTCCCCACTATCTGCCTGGGAAGCAGAACAAGAAACTGGTAAAAAGCTAAAAGCCAAGAAGAAAAGAGTAGAGAATAAGTAAGTGGCTTTCTGCATGCCAGACTTTGTGTCCATGGCTGTCTGTAGCTTTCCTGGTCTGGGCAGAGGCCCTCCTAGTAGGAGCTTGTGAGATGAGACAGCAGCTGACAGCGGTGCAACGTCTAGAGCCAGGGGTCCATGGGGCTGGGGGCAGGTGCAGGTCACTGCTGCTCAGAGTCCACACTTCAGGATGATGTGGTAGCCGTCATTGCTCTCTGCTGCAAGATAAACACTGGGCATGGGCATGGGCCACAGGAAGAGAGGTGGTACAGTGGGGCTTGGGGTTCCCAAAAGGCATATATTAAGACAGAGGCAAAACCACTCAAATAGCTACATACATAAGGAATTATGAGTCTGTTCACAGAAGCAAGGATTTCTACACAGGCTTTGGTACCTGTCTTATTACTCTCTCTCTCTCTCACTCTGTGTGTGTGTGGGTGTGCTTGTGCTTGTGCTTGTGCAGAGGCCAAAGGACAATCTCAGGTGTCATTCCTTAGGAGCCAACTACCTTGTGTTTTGAGACAGGGTCTCTCATTGGTCTGGAGTTCACCAAATAAGCTAGGCTGGATTCTGTCTTTGGCTTACCAGTACTGAAATGGATTATCCAAGCATGCACCACCAATGCCCAGCTTTAAACAACAAAAACATGGATTCTGGAGACTGAACTGGGGTCTTCACGCTTGCACAGCAAGCAAGCACTGTATTGACAGGAAATCTTCCCAGGTGCTCTGGGTTTTTACAATGAGCCTTTTCAACATAGCCCTAGGCCCAAAGTGGCTTTAGGCAAACTATGGCTTCTTGCAATACTGTGACTTGGGCTCAGGGGCCTGTAAAATTCATTGTCTATGCTATATTTAGAATCCTAAGGCCCCTGCTGTGAAAAGTTTAGTCTCCGGCTTAAACTAGTAAATGATGATGGGACCTTTAAGGGCGGAGCCTAGTGGGGGAAAAGTGACCTCAAAGAAGACATGCCCTTAGCCGATCACTAACTCTTAGCTCTTCCACTTCCTCCACTTGCCTGTTCTCTTGAAGTGAGTGGAGCAGTTCACCACACTCACACTACCACATGCTACCTTGCCACAGGCCCAAATGCAACGGTGCCAACTGGCCATAGACTCAAACCTCCGAAACTGAGCCTCAACAAGCCCATCTTCATTTCTGATAATTTCATGCACTGTTACAGTAACAAAAAGCTAGCATAACCTACATTTACCGAGCGAGCTGGGAAGTAGTTACAGCACAGTCTGGCTCTTGATCTTCTTTAAGACTTACTGTACTCTTAATTAGGTATATGTGTGTGTCTATGTGCAGATAAATGAAGTACCTGCAGATCAGAAAAGGGCTTGGGATCTCCGGAAGCTAGAGTTGTAAGTGGTTGTGAACCACTAGGCATGGGTGCTGGGAGCCAAACTGGGGGTCTCTACAGGAGCAATATGTGCTCTCATCCAATGAGCCATCTCTCCAGCCCAGTCTTCCATCCTGATGAAACCTACCCACTTACCCTCCCAGACCCACGAAAGTCACAGCAGGCCTTTCTGCTTTGTGTGAATAAACACAACTCCTGCCACATAGGCTCGCTCACTCGCTCCCAGAACAGTATAGAGAATGTCCTGGCATTCTCTAGGACATTTGGCTCAGATAGATGCTCCAAGTCCCTGACTCACTCTGCCTGTCACTGTAGTCCTTGCTTGGGCTTCCCAGAGACCTTCTGTGAAAGCTCAAACACCAAGTTAATGGAGAACAAATGGCCAGGCCTGTGGTGTCCCTCAAGATGTCACTTATTCTGGCATGGCTATGACTAAGTATGAGAAAGCTTGGATTTTTCTTGCTTCCAAAGGCTGCTCCAAGTTCAGCATCTTCTGAAGGGACCCTGTACAGGCAGATTCCACTTGCTCCCCATCACCCCTAACTCCAGGGGACATAGACAAACAATTCATTCAACAGGAAGACAGGGACAAACTTACCTTTCAACGTGCTGAGGATAAAACAAGACTCATCTTGGAAATTCTGAACCATCTGAAAGGCAAAAGCAAAACATGTTCTTCTCATCTTACTGACATTTTCATATCATCAAAAGGCTTGATGAGGGTTAGAGAGACAGTTAATAAAGTGATTGCTGTGTGAGTATAAGGGTGGCACCAGAGAGAAAACAACCAGGTTCTTTTTTGACCTCCACATACCCACATAGCAAAATAGAAATTAGTAAGAGATAATAGATGGACGTGGTGGTGCACGCCTTTAAACCCAGCACTCCGAAGGCAGAGGCAGGTGGGTCTCTGTGAGACTGAGGCCAGCCTGGTCTACAGAGCAAGTTCCAAGATAGCAAGGACTACACACAGAAACTGTCTCAAAAAAACCAACCAACCAACCAACCAAGCAAGCCTAAACACAAAACCAGGCACAGTGGTATATACTCTTGATCCCAGCACTCAAGAGGCAAAGGCAGGCAGATCTCTGTGAGTTTGAGACCAGCCTGGTGTACAGAGCTAGTTCCAGACCTGCTAGAATTACATAGTGAGAGATAGTGAGAGACTGTCTCAAAAACAATCAACAAAATTAAACACAGTCACATTCCGCCACCCCCCCCCCCATGTCCCATTTGGGTCAATAGAATACATATATAATTGATGTAGCTGAAAAATTCTCATTGCTTAGTGACATTGTCATCCTGGTAACACAGTAGCACAATTATTCACGTCTGTGGTGAGGTTATAAGCACCCTACTATGTTGCCAGTATGGTACAGACGATGACACACAGCACACACTTGACAATGACCCTAAATGATCCCGCTCACCGTTTTGCGCGTTTGACACACCATCCTTTGTGTTACTGTTTTAGAGTGTGTTCTCACACACCAGGCCACTTGACTTCATTGGCACTGTGTTCAGGGACTGGCATGTTCTAGCCAGGTATGAGTGCCTGTATGATAGATAGGGTGCTTCCACCGACCACACATTTCCCTGACAGCATCTCATTGTTCACATGACTGTAACATGTTTTTAAATGTAATTTGTGCCTGAATGCAAAATGTCCTCCCTGAGCCATGTCTATAAATACTCAGTCCAGAGCCAGTGGCACCATTTGGGAAACTTGTGGACCCTTTACGAGGGGGAGCCTTGTTAGAGGAAGGGGATCAATGGGTGGGTCTTGAGACTTTATAGCCTATAGCACCACACCCCTGTTCACTCTGCTTCCTGATGGCCCCATCGGCCTGCCCTGCCCCTGCTGCCATACTTTCCCCAATAAACTCTGCCTCCCTTGCGTTGTTTCTCATCAGGTATCTTGCTACGGCAACAAGAAAGTAATTAATAGTGATGAACAGGTGTGTGTTAATGGCTTAAAAGGACCAAACAGAAAGGAGCGACTACGCCCCATACGTGCAGGGAAAACAACTGGTAGCCACCCTTTCGAAGCTCTCACTAGAATTTCCCAACAGTGCTCACAGGAAAATCTCTCTGGTTCCATGGAGCATCTGTAAAATGGAACATCCTGATGACAAAAAAGTGAGCAGGATGTACAATGGGAACTTGCCCCTCTGGAGGGCCATCTTTTAAACACTTTATCTCCTGAATGTCATCCCTTAAGTTTTCTGCAGGAATGTCCCCTAGACAAACCCCTTCACATGTGCACCAAGATGTGCAGAAGAACCTTGAGAGCAACGCTGTGATCACACAGAGCTTGCACCATGTCTGGTATCCTCAGCGGCAGGAGTGTGAGCCCAGGGGGAGCTAACCATTCATGGTGCTTGGAGGCAGCAACCCTTGGCTGAGTGTGTCAGCTTTCTTGAATCACAAGCATGGTGGAGTGAAAGAGGAAGCATGGAGGCATACATGGCTACCCCGCACCTGTCCAGTTTTAAAATAGGCTACCGGGCTGAGGAGGTGGCTAGCTGGTAACGTGTTTGCTTTGCAGGCACCAAGAGCCAAGTTTGATCCAAGTTTAAAAACCAAACAAACAAAACAGGCTCAGTGTTGCCACTTTTAACCCCAGTGCTGGGCACATGGAGACAAGAGGATGGCTGAGGCTGTGACCAGCCATCACAGTCTACTTGGCCAGCTCTAGGACATGAAGGGACTCTGTTTAAAAAGTCACGGTGGGTGACTGAGGAACGTAAGGACCAACAGCCAAGGCTATCCCCTAGTCTCCACAAGCACATGCCACAGGTGTATTGCCCCTTGAGTAGCATGTCAGGGAGAAAGAGGAAATGATCAGTATAAAATACACATGGACAGGCAAGGTCCAAAAGGGGCTTGTAGCCATCTTATTATTCTAATAAGTAAGTGAATACTTAAGTGTGCAAGTCAGGACCAGTGGGTAAAAGCACCTACTATTCTATATTCTAGCCTTGTAAACCCAAGTTTGATTTACAAAACCCACACACAATGTCCTATGATTTCCACACATATACTGTAGCACACAAACACCTGCATGTGCACGCACACACACAAAAGTAAAGTAAGATTGAAAAACAAAGTGTGCATTAGTTATAGAATCTTTACGTGAGTATACTACATTTCACAATACACGTTCAAAAATAGTCAAAATATAAATATATACATAACTGTACTCTAAAACTAAAAGGGTAGTAAAGACCCTTTCTATTAAAAGGAGGAGGAGGAGGAGGAGGAAGAAAGGAACCCAGTTTTTACTGCCTGCTCTGGATTACTGCCTCATATCCTACCAGTGCGTTTACCTGCCGACCCTGGCCCTCCCTGCAGGGCCTAATGGTGCATGAAGTACATTTATTCTATACCTCGGCCTGCTCCAGCGTGGACTCTTGGCCGCCCAGCCACTTGGGCATGAAAAGCCCTAAGCGGGGCCCACCAGGGCTTAATCAGTAACTCCCGTGTTTAATGGAGTGCCCTTGCACCCCAGGGCTGGCTCCTCGCAGGCCGGGCAGCCGCCAGCACTCTGAGTAATTCAGAACTCAAGGTTTCCAAATTGATTCAGGTAGAGTGGGAAGGAGACTTGGGGAATGAGAATGGCCTATTTAGCCAAGGTGGCGTTTGAGGTCTGCTCTCTGCTTCACTTGCTTAACTGCCTGCCGCTGAGGGCACAGGGCAAGTGGGGGAGGGACTTCCCGGGAAGTCGCAAGGCACATTCGTGGTTTCTGTCTTCTCAAAAAGAAATTCTCGAGGGTCTGAGCATGTGGCTAGAGTGCCTGCTTAGCTAACATGGACAAGGCCCTGGGGTCCCTCTCCAGCACAGCACTGACCAGATGTGGTACCACAGATGTGGTACAGAACACTATTGTAATCCCAACACTATAATCCCAGCACTGGGAAGGTGGAGGTAAGAGAACCAGAAAGTCAAGGTCACCCTTGGCTACACAGGAAGTTCAAGGCCAGCCTGGGTTACAGATCTTGTCTCAAACAAGCAATTCCCTTCGAGGCGCAGAGCGACATGCCTTCTATTCCATTAGAGTGGTCTACCATTCAAAGGCTCTTAACCTCCCAGTTCATTTAGTCAGCTCTACAGGCAGCAACTGCTGGGTCCATTTTCATTTTCTGTGAAATGGGAGCATGTGCATGTGTGTCCACTATCTCTCTAACACTGGAATTACACGGGTATACTAACATGCCCAGCTTCTGACATGGGTTCAGGACATTGCGCTCAGCTGCTCATGATTTCAAGGTGAACACTTTACTGAGTGAGCCTCTCCCCAGACTGAACCTTTCTTCTTTATTTTTATTTTATTTTTTAATATTAGTTACAGTTTATTACTTTGTATCCCAGCTATAGCCTGCTCCCTCATTCCCTCCCAATCCCACCCTCCCTCTCTCATCTCCTCCTTGCCCCTTTCCAAGTCCACTGATGGGGGAGGTCCTCCTCCCCTTCCATCTGACCCTAGCTTATCAGGTTTCTTCAGGACTGGCTGCAATGTTCTCTCTGTGGCCTAGCAAGGCTGCTCCTCCTTCGGAGTAGGGGGGAGGTCAAAGAGACAGACATTGAGTTCATGCCAGAAATAGTCCCTGTTCCCCTTACTAGGGAACCCACTTGGATACTGAGCTACCATGGGCTACATCCAAGCAGGGGTTCTAGGTTATATCCATACATGGTCCTTGGTTGGAGATACATACTGGGAAAGAATCTTCACTCTATATCTGACAGAGGGCTGGTATACAGAATATATAAAGAACTAAAGAAGTTAAAAATCAATAAGTCAAACAATCCAATTAAAAAATGGGATACAGAGCTAAACAGAATTCTCTGCAGAGGAATATAGAATGGCAGAGAAACACTTAAAGAGATGCTCAATGTCCTTAGCCATCAGAGAGATGCAAATCTGAACCTTTCTTCTTAAATTCATAATCCCATTGCAGTGCCAGAACTCTGACCGATACAGTGCCATGCACACACTTGCTAGTTGGAAGTGTCCGTAGAAGGAAGATCCAGGACAGAACAAACCTAAGATTATCTTTTCATCGTGGGCAAAGGATGCCCAATTTGGCAGGCAAATCTGCTCAACACATCACTCCCTACAGGGCTTGGGGCAAGGTTCCAACAGGGCTCTGTCACTTCCTGAATCTTCTGCTAGCAACTATTTCTGCCTTCCACAAGATTGTGTTGAACAGCAACACAGTGGCACGAACCTTCACCACTGAGGGAGATCTTGCTAGTGTCTCCCATGGACCACAGCTGCCCCTCATTTAACTCCTGGCCTCTCAGGACTTGCCCCACACTTGATGGGTGGCACATTCTTCAGACTGTGTATGTGTCCCAAGGGCACCCAGCCAGGGACACTTGAAGCAATCTGTCCTGTTCTCTGAGCTTAACAACCATCAGCATCTTAGTCACGACAGCTATGACTACCCACAAGAGACCCCCAAGATAAAGCCTGCTGGACCATGGAGACAGCAGATCTAGGTAAAGGCGCTTCACCCTAAGTCTCCGCAGTGGAAGGAGAGAAATGACTCCTGAAAGTTGTCCTCTGTATGTACGGTAGCACCCATGCACCATCCACCCATCTACGACTGCCCACAAAATAAATAAGTGGAATAAACACATTTTTAAATATAGGGCTTGCTGCCACTCCCATACATAGGGAGGGAGGGAGGGCATGAGTAGGTTCTTGGCCCCTCACACAAAACTCCAGCTGCCTCCCTCCCAGGTTGAAGTAACTACTTTGGAAGGCTAACTGAAAGAAAGATGCCATCTCTGCAGCTATGGATGTAAGACTTTTCAATGGTGTGGCTGTTTTGGGATCATCTATGCTCCTGTAAGTAAACCCAGTATAATTAATCAATTTTGGAATTGTTACTTCAGTCTGTTGCTGAAGTCACATAACATGGACTCAGCAGGTCTTTAGACCCAGCTGTGGTAAGAACACCCCCTCAAACTGCAGGCACCCACTACAGTTTTAGCTTCGAGCAGGCCACGTGCATAGAAAACACTGAGGTACCCTGACTCCATGGATGATGCTGCTGAGGGGGGATCTGGAGCTCTTCCTGGGGGCCAGCCAGGTCATCTCACCTCATTGCTCACTACCACATGGATGCCAGCGGGACCCTGTCGGTACACCCGGTGGATATGCTGCGGGGGGATGCTGTACAGGCTGGCAATCTTCTCAGTCAGCTCCAGCGTGGTTAGCTCTTCCAGGAAAATAGCGTGGTACACTGCGGGGGAGGAGCAAGGGCCATCGTTAAAGGGGGCGTTAAATTAACAAGAACCTGTCTGTGTGCTCCTACCCCATTCTGAGAAGCCAACAGTGTACTTAAGCTGCTCATGCCCTAAGCCAAAGATGCCCATCTGAAACTGAGAAGGCCGGTGGAGCACACTGACAGGTAAATACAGGCTAGCTGTCTTTGTCTCTCTTGTGCATGTATGTTGATTCCTGGGCCCAACCAGGCATCCAGCTAGGGGAAGGGGAGGACACCAGGAGCACTGGAATTCCGATGTGCCCAGCGTGCACCCTGCACAGTGGGTTACTCAGTAGTGTCTGGTGGAAGAGGGTATTTAAGAAGAGGATATTTACAGACAGTTATTCGAAGCTGAGCACCAGTGTTCAATGCTCTCTGCTTCCTCACTGTGGACTCAACATGAGCAGCTGCCCACGCTCCTGCTGCCACACCTTCCCTGCCATGATGGCCTGCGCCCTCAGACTGTGAGCCATAAGAAACCCTACCTTTCTTAAGCTGCTGTGGCCTGCGACAGGTGTTTTGTCACAGTAATGAGAAACGTGACTGAAACATTGAGAACAGAAATCGAGCTGGCTCAGGAGTCAGGCGTGGGCTCTGCTCCACTCACCACACAGGCTATTGTCCCCGCTGTCATCCTGCTTCTGCGGGAGGGGCATTTGGTTCTGCTCCAGCTCCTGGCATACGTAGATGGTCATCTTTGGCCTCACATTCCTAGCAAAAGAAGGGGACATAATTAGCAGGAATGATGGACTGTTGTCCAGAATGTTCCAGAACCCAGCATGGAACCTGCAGTATAAGGGGACTTAGGGAAGAAGCGTGTGTAGGGCTGCAGAATGCTTTTCATGGACAGGTGTCTGGGGACAGAACCCAGTCCTGGTGGATCTTTATGGCTTCACAAAGGGCGTTCTGGAGGAAGTGGGAGACGATTCTTCCCTGCCTCGCTGAGGCTTTTCTGTAGAGTTAAATCTCAAGAGGTGGTGTGGTCTGGTGGGAGAGCATGTGCTTAGCGCGTGGACAGTCTCGGCTTCCATTCCCATCAAGGGAGACAGGAAAAAGAGACAAAGAAAGGATTTGACATAGAGTTCCTCATACCTGAGTGAGCCTTATCCCCTCCCCTCATTCCACAGAGAGGAAAATTGAGGCTCAGAGGGGCAAATGGCTTTTTTTTTTCCCCACTGAAAAGCTTCTGGGAAACAAATCTGGGATTCACCCTCAATTGTACTGTCCCCAGCTGGCTACTCAGTTTTAACTCCAGGGCTCAAGAGAAGCTCACCAACACAGCCCATGCTTGGCACACACAAGCTCCGGGTTCTGGTCTCAGCAACAGAAAAAGTGAAGAGCACAAAACTTCAATAAAACCTAAACTGGGTCTGACTATAATGTCAATGTTAGTGCCGCAATACAGGGTCCCGCGTGGCCAGCAGTTTCCAGACTGCCGTGGGACATTTCATTTCTATGGAGGGGAGAGTTCTATCGACAGCATGGCCCTGAAAACTGCACTGTGGTTTTCAAGGCCATGCCCCGCCCCCAGCGAGTCAGAGCTCTCAGCCTGGACTCTGCAAGTGTCCAGAGTCTGGGCTAGGGACTAAAGGCCAAGCTCCGCAGACTCTGGATCCAGGAGGAGAGGGGAGCTGCGGTGGTTAATATTAATTGAGGAGCTTGAGTCACCTAGCAGACAAACATCTGGGAGGGAGGGAGTCGCTAGACAAGGTTAACTGAATAAGAAGACCCACCATCAATGTAAGCAGGGTTAGCTCATGACCTGAAGTCTCACTCTGCATGCAGAGAAGACAGCAATCTGACCACCAGCATTCTTCCCTTTCTGCTCCCTGACTTAAAGACAAAGTGACCAGCCACCCCCACCATGGCAGCAACGACTTACGTACCATGATGGACTGTACTGTGGGAAGCGGTGGAAGCCCCGAGTGTGTAAAGCCCTGAATGGAATGTGTGTTGTGGACATGACCTGGTTATGTCAGGGACCCTAGCCTCAGAACCAGGGAAAACCACAAAGCCTTGCCTTGGAGTGAGGCTCAGAGTCTGTGTGAATAATGATAGTGGGTTTAGAAAATGCCCACCAACTCCAACTCCCCTGGATATTTATGGCCTAAAGGCTGTTCCTACAAAGATTAGCTAATTTGCATCCTTGTTCAGATATCCACTGTGAACCCTCTTTCCTGTTTATCTGTATGTACTAAGCCATGTTTAGCTGCATGTAATAACCCCACCTCCCTGATCAACTTGAATAAATATACTGATCTTCCAGAATGCTAGGGCTTCTCCATCAGAGCCCAGTCTCTATGAACCCAACTTTCTTGTATATGTCTTTCCTTTCTTCATTCCCTAGGGCCCCAGTCTGGCCAATCTTTTAAGATGTGCTGGATGTGGCATTGTACCTTCAACCATGAGCCAAAATAAACCTTCCTGTTCATAAGCTGGCTTCTTTTCATAAGTCAGACATTTTGTCATGGTGATGAAAAAATTAACTGAGGTGTTTCTGAGCAAGGGCCCCTGCAGCCAGGAGCTGAGGTGTCTCCACATGGTACCTCATTCACTGTCCCACCCCTCCCAGCACCTCCTCCAGCATTTACCTCCATGTTGAAAGAAGGAATCCCTCCATCACCCAGTCCCACCAGCAGGCTCACTCACAGTTCAAGAGGCTGAGGTGGGGCTTCCTGCTACACACAGCCAGTCTAGTGGCCACAGTCTTTGGTTGGCTTCTCTAAGAAACTGACACCTACCTGCCTTTGATGGCATTGAAGAGCCGAATCCCATCTGCGGGGCCACAGACCTGGACCAAATCATCTCTGGACATTTTCAGCAGGTCAGCACCTAAGCAGAGATGTGCACCACTGGTTACACAGCATATACCTGCTGACCCACAGCAGGGCTGAGGGACAAAGTAGGGCCAGCCTCACCCTCAGTGGGCACTAGCCCTTCCACAGAAAAAAAATGGCCATGACGTAAAACAATCCCAGGATATCACAGCCATACAGGTCAGACGATGAAAGCTAGTATGCTTACAAGTAAAGGGAGGTTAAGTCCACTCCCACCCCCTCTGACTGCCCACCCCCCTCTCTGTACTTTTCATCTGCACTATTCTGTCTGCACAGATTTTATCAGCATGTTGTCACCAATGACATGTGTACGTATCTAGGCAGAAGCATACACTCACTGGAGGTTGACAATACAAACAAACCAAGAGGCAAAACATTAGCCTCCCAAGAGACAGACATGAACAGACCTACCACCCCATTTGAAGGAGCAGAGGAAGGCCACTGTCTTCTGAAAACACAGGCGAATAAAGGATGGTGGGGAGGCCAGTGCTGTGACATCTTTTAACGATTGAGTGCCCTCGATCCCAGGGCTCCTGAGGATTTTCCAGGGGACTCACCTCCTTTACCTCTATCTCAGATGATATGTCAGGAATAGGTCTGCAAATGCAATGGCTCTCTGAATCTAACCCCCTCTTTTCCTTTTCTTTGAGACATGGTTTTATGTAACCCAGGGTAGCCTTAAACAGTATAACAGAGGTAATCTTGAACTTCTCCTAAGTATACTCTACCCAGTTTATGGAGTGCTAAGGAATAGAACATAGGGCTTCTTGAATGCTAGGCATGCAATCCACAGTTCTAATCCAGCACGGTTGGCTTTGTATTGGGATTGAAGGCCAATTTCCTTCTATGGACCTGCCAGAATCCAGATCACTTGCTCCTAGTGACCTGACCTCATTGCTTCCTTGGTCCTCAGTTCTGTGGCATCCACCTCACTGAGGGTTCCCTTGGACACAGCCGTAGGCCCATGAGACCAGGGCACTTGTGGATTCCAAACCTAACTCCACAATATTCACCTGAGAAGCTGGCGAAGAGCCAGCAGAACTGTGAGAAGCGGTTGCGGTGCAGCCACTGCTGCGCATCCTGGATAGAAGCTGATGGGAGCAGGTGCTGCAAGCAAGAGACAGAGGAGGTTCAAAATGGTCCCAGAGCCAGAGGGACCGCCAGCCCACCAATGCCCATGCAGACTTACATCACTGCCCAGGGATAAGGGCTCCACCGGGTGGGTAGGTGAGCTGTTACTGTAACAGAAAAGGGATGGTTGATGAGCATGAGGGCCAAGGTTCTAGAACCTACATGGTGCCTACGTTCAAGCAGGAGTGTGACTGCCTGAATCAACCACAACATATGACCCAATCTCTTACAACGTCTCCTGAACTCAATTGTTACTGCCTGGGAGGTCTAGATGGGCCACACTGCTCCGGGTAACAGCAGCTCTACCTGTATAGTCTTCAGAGGGCTTGTGTGTTGTGACTAGATCCTGTGCTGCATGCCCTGTGATGGTTCACCTTGATGGGAGTTAGAATGACCATGGAAACAACCTCTGCGCATGTCTGGGAGGGAGGCTCCATATCAAGTTAACTAAGTTGGGAAGACCCACCCTAGCTGTGGCAGCAGCGTCCCACGGTCTGGGGTCCTGGACCAAACAGAAAGAGGAGGGTGAGCTGAGTACCAGCATCCACTGCCTCCTGACTGTGGACGCCGTGTAACCAGCTTCTTCCTCCCGCTGCTGTAACTTCTGAGCAGTGACAGACCCGTATCTGCTTGAATTGTGAGCTGAAATAAGGCCTTCCTAAGTCACTTCTTGTCTAGTATTTTTGTCCCAGTGCAAGGAATTGGCTAAAATACCAAACAAGTTCCAGTAATTCAGCACCCAGGAAGCTACAGATGAACTGAAGTCATCAACAATTTCCAAGCCAGATGGGCACAAAAGGACCACTGTGATGAATCCACAGGTCAGCACCCACTTAGGAAGAAAAACATGGCCCTGGTTTTCCCAATAGGAAGGTACATGCAAGCATGTTTGATTCCCAACACCCACATACAAAACTGGTGCAGCAGGGCATGCCTCTAATCCCAGTATGGGACATGGGACAGAAGCTTCACTAGAGAGCAAGCACTGGCTAGCGGGTCTCACCAAGTCAGTGAGCCCCAGTGAGACCCTGTCTCAAAAATGAGGTGAAGGGTGACTGAGGAAGACACCTGACAGCAACTCCTGGCTTCCACATGCACATACTCATACAAGACCCTCATCGCAGCCATCAGTCATAACAGCAGTCCTTCCTCTGTCTGTACCCCAGGCACACCCTTCCTCGTGACCCTGTGTTGAACCCCTAACACATTTCTCCTTCAAGGAAAGCAGGGCTTAGGAAAGTTAAGGAAGTTGCTTCCCCAAGGGTAGACATCAAAGAGCAGGTCTGCCTGATCTCAAAGACCCTTTTTTTAAATTTTAATTTAATTTTATTTTTTTACTCATGAGAAGATATTTTACAATGGTAAAATCAAGTTCACGTAGATCTCCTTTGCCTCAGCCTGACTTTGAAATTGCCATATAACCTTAAACAGCTGATCCTCTTCCTCTACAAATGCCACCACAACAGGTATTGGAAATCAAATTCAGCATTTCCTCTACCAAATGAGCTCCAGCTCCATCACCCAACCCTGATTTTTTTTTTAATAGACTGACTGCGAAGCTGGGGCTTCAAACAGAGGTCCTACACTTGTTGGCTAACAGCATCCAGACTGGCACTCTTCTCTACCCACGGCCAGGACATTACTGCAGAGCCACCATGGTGATGTCAAGAGCCTCGGTCTACACAGCATGCTAGTTAGAATCTGCCTATGCTGCCTGTACTGTCCTATGACTGTGGCCTTGGCCTATCTGCAGAGTCAGCCACGGTTCGACTAGCTTTGGTGCTACAGCACTGAAACCCAGGGTGGAGGCTCCGACTTGGACAGTCCCTTCAGGAAGCACGAACAAGAGGCAGACAGAAAAGCAAAGAGACCCTGCTAGATGCCTCAGTTATCCAGCACCCACTTCAGGTGAACACTGGTTTTCAAGGTGAATTCTCACGAACTTGTTGCCACTTGTGGAAGTATATAGAAAAGAACACACACAGAGACCACACAGTCAGATGTGATGGCGTATACCTACATCCAAGCACGCAAGAGGCTAAAAAAGTAGAATTGCAAGTTCAAGGCCAGCCTGAGCTAACCAAGTTCAAGGTTAGTCTGGGCTATATACAACCCTGCCTCAAAAACCCAAAGCTAGCTATAGCTAGCTGGGCCATGGTGGTACATGCCTATTTAATCCCAGCACTCAGGGAGGGAGAAGCAGGTGGATCTCTGAGTTTGAGGCCAGCCTGGTCTATAGAGTGAGTTCCAAGACAGTCAAAGTTACACAGAGAAACCCTGTCTCAAACAAAACAAAACAAAAAGAAAAACAAACCCCAAAAAGCTAAATATGGAAACTGAGGCTGTAGCTCAGTGTTAAAGTTCCTGCCTAGCAAATACCAGGCCCTGGCAGCCACTCCCAGCATGGGGAGCTAGAGAGGAGTAGATAAGTATGGCTGTGATTACTATACCAGTTAACCACACTAAAACCCGAACAGATGCCAGGCAATGGGATGCAGAAAGACCAAAAAGGGACCCCTCTACCCCACTGCATGCCAGGACAAGGAGAAGAGGGTTGGACATACCCTTCACGAAGGCCAAAGCTGTTGGGAGAGCCATTGTAGCTTGGGGATGGAGTACTGTTCACCTGGTAGGCTACATCAGGCCACGGAGAGCACTGTGGGAAGAGACACGGGGTAGTGTGACTCATCAGAGGTCTTGGGATAAGCTTAAGAGGCAGCCTGTACTCCTCAGGCCCTTCCAAGCAGGCATACACGGGCACTGATGCCTAAGGCCCTGCTGTGTCAGCATGGAGCCCACAATGACTACTCACAGTGAGCCATGGCCAGTCAGACTGCTAGGGATACCTAACATGACAGAAGAGACCTAGAACTCCGGAAGTCATCCTAGAGCAGGCACACCATGAAAGGTACCCCTTTGTGCTTCCTGATAATCAAATCAAAAGGGGGGAGGGGTGGAGAAGAAGCATCATGTAAATGTCAAAGCTTACAAATGAAGACAATCAAACCCCAACTGGTCAAATATGTTTAAATTGTATTGTACAGAGGGTAGACGGCTTCTAACGAGGAGGAAAGCAGTAAAATTCAGAGTGAGGAAACTGCTCAAGGCAGGGGGACTATAGCAGGCCCAACTTGTACAGTTGCTCCATTGTAGTACCCATCTGGGCTCCCAAAGACAGAAACACGCATGATGTGAGCCTTCCCCTGTGGACATTCTAACGCAAGGCCAAAAATGAAGGGACCCAGTTGGGGGTGCCAGAGAGAGAACACACACCTCCAGGGAAAGGGAGTGCCCAAGCCTGCATTTCTTCCTTCCCTCCCTCTGAGGCAGTGACTTCGCTTGGAGAGGGCCAGTCTGAAGCATTCCTAAAGACTGACTATCCCCCACCAAATGCCAGGTTGGTAAATATTTAACCATTGTGAGTGTGGGCTGGAATTTGTTGATGCTAAATCCTACCAAGGGAAGAAATCTGATGAGCTGATAGAAGGCGTGCACTGGCATCTCCCAAGGTCATGTAGTCTGGATTCTTTACACCAGCCATGCTGTGCTGTGATGAGGGCTTACACAGTCATAGCACGCTTTGAGGAAGTCAGTATTGGAACAGAAAAGTTGGGGCTCAGCCAGGATGAGAAACATTGCACTAGATGGGGGTATTCCTGGCTGTGTCATCAGACAGGCATGGGCATCAAAAGGAACTGCACAAAACACTGTCCTTTGTGTCCTTCTGTTGGCAGAGAGCAAGAGGAAGTTTTCCTGTACCAGACTCCCTGCCCACTGTCACCTTCAGAAAAAATAGAGGGCCAGTACATACTTGAAAGCCACACCAGACTTTTACCCTTTCTAGTGCAAATATCCCTCGACATGTGGCTTTGCACATACATACACAAGCCTATGTATGCACAGCTGGGACCTGGCCACCCTCCTCTTGGATTTCTGTACCCCAGTCTCACCAACAACATTGCCCTGATCCTGCATGGCTACCCTGAGTCTTATATATGCCTTTAGAGTGAATCCAGTTAGTCGAAACCACCAACACAGGGAGGAATAACTATTAAGGGGTGGGGCTGGGCAGTGGTGTCACAAGCCTTTAATCCCAGCACTCAAGAGGCAGGGGCACAAGATCTCTGTGAGTTTGAGACCAACCTGGTCAACAGAGTAAGTACCAGACAGCCAGTGCTACACAAAGAAACCCTGTCTGTGGATGATGGAGGGAAGAAAGGAGGGAGGGGAGGGGGAGAGAGAGAATAAAGAAAACAGGCCAGAAAAAGAAAAGCCGCTGATGGCCAGTAACAGGAAGCAAGCGGAGAGAGCTGCTCATAGCCTCTTGAGGAGCTCTGAGGAGTTTCCTGAACCTACACGATGGCTGCAGAGGACTGCCTCTTTTTGCTGTGTGTGCATGCGTGTGCACCTGGTGGTCTGGAGCTCAAACTTAGGTTGCCAAGCTTATGCAGCACAAGTGCCTTTACCTGCTGAACCACCTGTTAGGCCCAAGCACTGATTTATACGAAGCACATGCTAGCTGGATGTAGGGGCACATGCTTTTAATCCAAGCGCTCAAGAAGCAGAGGCAGGTGAATCTCTGTGAGGGGAGGCCGGCCTGGTCTGTTCCACACAGAGAATTCCAGAATAATCAGGGATACATAGAGGACCTGTCTCAGAAAAACAAAAACAAAACAAAACACGAAAGCCAGTTCTGGGCCAGGCAGTGGTGACGGCCACCTTTAATGCCAGCACTAGGGAGGCAGAGGCAGGCAGATCTCTGACTTCGAAGCCAGCCTGGTCTACAGTTCCAGGACAGCCTAAGGCTACACAGAGAAACCCTGTTTCAAAAACAAAACAAAACAAACAAAAACCAGTGCTTACACTACCAGCCAGTGACCTCACACAGAGTAAAGGCCTGAACATAGTCCTGCTGTGTTCATGCCCACAACAAGCCTCCACAGGAGCGCTGCACAGCTGAACAAGGAACTAGAAAGTTGTTGATGAAAGGACAGGAGTCACGTGCAAAATGAGCCATTAAATACAAAACACACAGCACAGAAGAGTGTGTACTGCTGATGGACAGACACAGGCATGGGCTAAATGAAGTGTGTACACACTGCTTTAACTGCAGAGAAAGGCAGATACCCACAGAGCCAGAAGCGCTGGGTGCCTGGAGCAAGAAGCTGAGAGCATGGGTCGATGTGGGAGATACTTTCAGGTGCAAAAATTTTATATTTTGAACCACGTGATTGAACCAAAATATTCAAAGGCAGCAAGGAGCTCAAAGTGATCTCAGAAAAACCCACCAGCAGCCTCACAGGATGTGTACACTGGGCTCTCAACAAAGTTCTCACTTACCGGAAGGGCCATCTTCCATTGCTGTGCACTATGGTCCTGGCCCCCTCCAGGCCTACTCCCAGCTGCAGTCCCAGCTCACCTCAGTGAGGATGGTGGTTTCATAGGACGGCTGGTACTTCTCCTTCTCCTGAGCTGTTCTCTTCTCCATCTTTTCCCGGTCAGTCTTCTGTTTCCGATCAGCTCCCTTTGGCTGCAAGTATAGAATACAAGGTCCACGTAAGCCAGAAAGCAGCCATTGGCTGGGGAAGGAAGACTGGGGTCTACAGGCTCAACTTCAACCTGGGGCCCTGAAGAGCAGACAGGGCAGCTCTCACACCTGGGACCTTTGAGCCTCCCACTTGGCAGCTCAGCGGGAAGTGCTTAAGAAGATTGCTGCTAATGGCCACTTGCTTATAGAAGGCACTATGAAGACCAAAGATGGGATATACCACAGGGCGAGGGTGACTGAAGGGAGGTGGAGAGTGGCTATTGACCCAGCCTATGCCCTGTTCAACTCTGCTCAGGGCCGGGCATACCCAGCCCTTAGTACATCTCAGAACTCTGTCTCTCCTGTGGCTAAATGATGGCGCAACAGACTGCAGAATCTATTGTTACTTACAAAGAGTGCCCAGCCTCACAGCCACCATCGTTTCTTCTTTACAAGCCAGAGGCCTAAGGGTACAGTCCCTCCCTCCTGTGACACCTTCCTTGTGCCTCTCTCATGGTTCCCATCCTGCTTGGCAAGCACAGGTACAAGACTCAGGGCCCCTTGATGAGCAGATACTAACAATTAGTTCAGGTCTAGTGGCCCCACAGAACTTTCATCCCAGCATGCGCCTTCCTCCGGGGATGCTTTCTGGTTCCCCGCTCAAGGGCTTTTTAGGGAAGCCTCTCTCAGGGTGACACCAACCCCAGGTGAAGGTAAGCTTGCAGTGAGCCACACAGGGACACTAATAGCAGATGTGCTATTCAATGTGAGCAGCAAGAAAGTCGTCGGAGACCAGGGTCATGGCAGCCATTCTAGACACTGCTCTAGTAAGTCCTGCACTCAAGAGGCCTTTTCTCCTTGCCTCAGAAGCTAGAGGTGAGGGAGGGACAAGCCAGACCATGGCCTAGCATGCATGTGGGATAAAGCTCTCCACTTCATATCCTTCAAGGAATCAGCCAGTCAAAAGACACCGGCTTTTCTTTCAGAAACCAGACACATCAAGAACCTGACTGATCCCCTTAAAACCACGTAAAAAGGCCAGCATATAGTGACAATCACTAATTCCCGAGGCAAGAAAGCACACCCGTATATGCTTTAGCCTAATGGGGCTAGTTCCAGGTTCAGTGAGAGAACCTCTGTCTCAAAAATAAGGTAGATGAGTCCTAAGAAACCTAGGATTGACCTCTGACTTCCACATACTACACAAGTGTATTTGACTTCTATCTCCCCCCCATACACAGAAACAAAAGAGAAAAAAAAGTATGGGTAACATGCCTGCCATGAATCCAAAGTGCCAAGCCACATAGAGGGTGAACACGGACTTCACCCGTCACATAAAGGGGATGGACACATGTTCAGCATCCAGGTCTGTGGTTAGTTCCTGTTTACCCTGCTCAGGAGGATTGTGACCCTGCTGTGTCTCTAACAGAGCCCTATCGGAAACTGACTCTCCCTGGCTCTCAAATGTCAGCAGATGTTTCCAGAAAGTTCCAAATTCACCTGGGTGTGAAAAAGGGGAATCTGGAACAGGTGTTCAGTCTGGTCATCCAAAGCGACCTCTGATGGGAGGGGGCTCCGCTCCTCCGAAGGTCAACCGAAGCAGGTTAAACCTGCTGGTCACGGGCTAGCCTCATGCTATAAGAATGACATGGGCCTGCTGCACCTTCTATTTCCCTGAGGGCATTAGGGACTGTAAGAACACTGGCTCCCACCTTCAGGAAATAATCAATCCAGATGAGGAGATAAGAACCAACTAAGAGAGACGGCAAGATGAGTCTGGACAGAAGGAGGCTGGAGGGATTTCTGAAGAGGTTTCTTTTTTGAAGATGAATTTTTCTTGCGACAGAACTCAGGATATCCTTGCATGCTAGATCTAATCATGTATCACTGAGCCACAATATAGTGTTTTTGAAGAGAAAGCCTGCCTAGGGCTGGGGCATTTCTCAACAGTACAGTTCTTGTAGAGTACCTGCCATGCAAGAATGAGGGCCTGAGTTTGGAAGCATGTAAATGACCAGGTGTGGCAACACATGCCTAAGGCTGTTGCTGAGGTGGACCTGGAGCTCAATGGTCAGCTACCCTTACTGAATTGGTGAGCTTCAGGTTCAGTGAGAGACCCTGTCTTAAAAACTAAGGTGGACAAAGAACTGGTGAGACTGCTCGGTGAGTAGAGGCAAAGGCTGATGACGTCGATCTCAATCCCCAGGACCCACATGGCAGAGGGAGAGAGCTGACTTTTGCAGATTGTCCTCTGACATTTATCTATAAGCACGCAGTCAAAGCCATTGAGTATGTGAACACACACACTAAATAGTTAACATTAAAAAAACATTTAAAAATGAAGGTGGAGAGCAAATACCATCAACCTCTGACCTAACAACACTCACAGGGTGGGAGTGGGGAGCCAACCAATGCAGAGAAAAATGGCACTGAGCTAGACGGCCAAGAATGGCCCTCTTGACCTCATGTTTACTTTTTTTTTTTTTTTTTTTTTGTTCTTGTTTTGTTTTGTTTGAGACAGGATCTCACTCACTATGTTGTCCTGGATGGCCTGGAGCTCACTACTGTAGACCAGGCGAATCTGAAAATCAGAGATGCACTTGCCTCTGCTTCCAAACTGCTGGGATTAAAGGCACTGGTACACCTGCATTTGCCCTCATGTTTAAGGAGACACTAGATGCTTGGAGTCAGGAAAATTACAACTCTAAAAAAGATGCAAAGCCAGTCATTCTTATGAAAGCAGAGCCTTGTACTGACATGGGGAGATACCCCTTCCCAACACTTTGAGTAAAAAGAGAAGGCTGGTCAGGGACAGAAGCCAGAATCCTGAGAGAAGCCTCAGCTACTGGGAGCCCTAACACCCAGCTGGGTCTACACTCTACGTAATAGCAAAGGGCCTTCTTGCAGGTGGGTGTGACCAGTACTGGCTATGAGTGCATCCTACCTTGAACACCTTGATCTGGCAGCTGGCAGAGTGGAGATGCTCCGTGTATTCCCCATTCTCATTCTGCTTAAACGTGTCAATCTGCACCCGAAAAGGCACTCCCTTCTCACCCCCATGCTTCCTGGGGGTGAATTCCGTGCTGATACAGTGCACCTGGGAGGGGAATGTGGGACTTGAAGTCACGTAGGTGAGAGGAGTCTGGAGGCCCCTGGGGCTCCTCTTCCCTGAGGAGGCGACCATCCCTGCTTCCACTCCCTACTTCCCAGCATCAGGCCAAGGCCTCCTTGCCCGGAGCCACAGAACACATACACAGCATCCCACCTCTGTCCCTTTACTCTGGGTTCTGTCTGCTCAGCTAAATCCTCATCATTGTTCCAGGCCACTGAACACAGCAGCCACACCACACACCATCAGCCCTCATCTATGAACCTTTCCCTTCGTAAATCCTAGACTTACCGCCCTGCTGCTCTTTGACATCCTGGTATATTGAACAAGTCTCGAGCCACAGTCCGAAAGCCAAACTCATCTCTATATCTCCAAGTTCATACTACAGAGGAGGCACTGGACACCTATGTATTGTTCTGACACTGGTTATAAAATACAGTATTATTACTGCAATACAAAAGTAACTAACTTTTGGAACAAGGATATTATGTTTTTAAAAATTGTATCAGTGTGTGCCAATGTGCATCTGCACCTGAAAGACAGACACCGACATTCCTGCCTTCTTCAGTTGCTCCCCATTTAACTTCTTTGTTGTTGTGTGGTTGTTGTTTTGTTTTGTTTGTTTGTTTGTGAGACAGACAGCCGTGGTGGTCCTGGGACTCTATCAGATCAGGCTGGTCTCAAACTCAGACGAACCTACCTTTGCCTCCTGGATGCTGGGATTAAAGGTGCAGAATAAAGGCTCACCATGTCCAGGCCTCACTCAATTTTTTAAGCCAGGATTTCTCACAGAATTTAGAGCTCATAGATTTGGGTAGGCTACCTGGCGAACAAGCCCCAGGGATCCTGTTGTCTCCACCCCTTCAGGGGTTAGGCATATGCAGCTGTGCCCAGCTCTTGCAAGCTGAGGCTCAAACTCAAATTCCCATGTGTATACAGCAAGCATTTTGCTGTTTTTCTTGAACCATTCTCTTGGATCTGACATATTTTTTGTTTGTTTTTTTGTTTTGTTTCAAGACAGGGTTTCTCTGTGTAGCCTTGGCTGTCTTGGACTCAATCTGCCTTCCTCTGCTTCCCCAAGCGCTGGAATTACAGGTGAGCCCCACCACTGCCCAGTCTGCCTTCCTTCCTTTCTTCCTCCCACCCCCTTGGGTTTTATTTCAAGACAGGGTTTCTCTGTATAGCCTTGGCTGTCCTGTGCTCGCATTGTGGAGCAGGCTGGCCTCAAACTCACAGAGATCCACCTGCCTCTGCCTCCCTGAATGCTGGGATTACAGGTGTGTGCCACCGGTGCCCAGCTCCTGGCATATTTCTTTTCTGCTAAGTGGGAGACCGTATTTCAAAAAACACAAAAGCAAACAAACAAACAAACAAACCCAAAAAACCTTCTCACATTTTTTATTTACCATGTGTGCGGATGCGTACCAAAGGCCCGTGTGGAGGATCTGAGGAGCTTTTTGGGGAGTCAGTTCAATCATTCACCATTTAGGTCCGGGTAATCAAATTCAGGCCATCACACTTAGTGCCAGGTGCCTTTACCCCAAGTGATCTCATGGCTCCAAAATACGGAATTTTTAAAAAATAGGTTGTGTGTGTATGTGTGTGTGTTTGTGTACATCCAGATAGAGGTTAGAGATCAACCCTGGCTGTGCTCCCTCAGGTGTGGTCTGCATTGTTTCTGAGCCAGTCTCTCATTGGCCTGGGACTCACGAATTGAGCTAGGCTGACAGGTCAATATGTCCCAGGGATCTACCCACCTTCACCTTCCCAACACAGGCCTCGCCTTCCAGTCTTCCTCATGTGGAGGACTGAACTCAGGTCTTCGGGCTTGTGAACAAGTACTTTACTGCCTAGGCAATCTCCTAGCCTTGGAAAGAGCAAATTTAACCTCACAGCTTTCCGAAAGCAAGAACACAAACCTAACTCCACACCATTCCAAGGCCTTGCCTCATCGCTCCTGACCCGGGGCCATTCATCCTCTGTCCCGCCTCAGCCACTTGCCTCCGACGGGAGGCCATCTTAGCTAGCGGACAGGCCACCCTCCAAACACCTCTCACGTGTGCTTACCTGAATGAATGCAGATGCTCTCTTTGCGGGATCCCACAAAAACTCCACAGCATTCAGTTGGGTTGGGCTGGCCCTGGGGTCCAAGATACCAACAGACAGTGGGATATCTGCCAATGCACACACACACACAAGTGAGACTGTCAGCCTCTCCCGAACACTGAGGAGAGACCCGAGATATGGGACCAAACTCCTTCACTGTGTTTAAAAACAGCAGCCAATCTGGAAATTAAGCTTTGCCCAACTCCACTGGCAGATCGCCCAGATAGACTGCTTGATGTCTTTATCTTTTCTTACGACAAGTTTCCCTTGATTTCCATCTGAAAGGACCTGCTGATGCCCTGGTATACAGAACCCTACCATCACCTTAGCTTTTGAATCCCAAAGCACAGCTGAGGGCTGTGAACAAAGCAGGGTGACCTGAACCATCAAGCTCCGTGATATGCCCACCCATTCCCCTAGCCATGTATCAAAACCCTCAAGGGAGCTGGGCAGGGTGACACACAACGCACTCAGGAGGCAGAGGCAGGTGGATTTCTCTGAGTTTGAACTCAATATGGTCTACCTAGTGAGTTTCAAGCTAGCCAGGTTGCTCACCCTTTAAGGCTGTGTATTCTCCTACAGAAAGCTCCTTGAGAGTAGCACCCGATGGCTTGGGTCACCTCTGAAAGTTCTCATGTTTCCTTCCTTTCTTCGCTCCCTCCCTTCTTCCTTCCTTCAGTATATAGGTGTATGGGGGGATTCACGGCTCTGTGTATGTGTTCTAGGGATTGAACTCAGGTCCTCATGCTTGAGCTTACCAATTGAGCCATCTCTTTCTTTTGGACCCACTATATATAGACCAGCATGGCCTCAACCCCAATGTCTTTCTGCCTGTGCATCAGTGCTGGGACTGCATGTATGTGCCACCAGGCTGGGCTTCCTTGTGAGCATAAATCTAAGTGGCATGCACAAAGAAGCTGCACATAGTCCAATTGTGCTGGCTGGAGAGACTCACCAATGTCCAGGATGCGGTCCCCAGGCCGGCTCCACCGCCAACCTTCCAGTTGCTGATACTCGGTGTACTGCAGCCGGCGGTCATGGAAAACTACACGGATGATACTCTGTGGAAGGCAGATGTCAGAGTCCCCAAGAAGGGCATGCATTCCCGTCCCCAGCCAGGAAAAACCCTCTGTCCTTCTCCAGCCCCTTTTTCCTAGGGCTTCCTTTCCTCCAAACCCCAAAACATGGACAATGGTAAAAAGGGGGCTTCCTTCCATAGTTTCCAGTATTCTGAACAGCGTCACATATATGTCTGACTAATGTGCTGTTTGTTCTGGGCAGGTAAGAAAGGATCAATTGAGGGCAAAATACGACTTCTGTCTATATAACCCAGAGCATACTCCGCCAACATAAGCCACCCCACCCTGGTCCATGGCTACCCATCTAATCCCCATGGGGAGAGTGCACTCCAGAAACTGGGATGAGAAGAATGCCACCTTCCCTTTGACTCCTTCCTACCATCCCTACTCCCCAGGCATTCAGACCTGCCCCTCTGGTGTGTGACTGGCCAGCCCTGAGGCTCACTCACCTTCACATATTTCGTGTTCAGATCTTGGAAGTCCCCTAGCTTCCGGTTCTCCAGTAGCCGGATTTCATATGACTGACCTGAGGAGGGGGAACAGCAGATCTTCCATTTCTTTCTGTAATTTTACCCTGAGACAGCATCTCACGTAGCCTGAGCTGGCCTCAAACTGGCTATGCAGCTAAGTTCCTGTGAACTCAAGATCCTCCTGTCTAGGCCTCCTAGCCACATGCATGCCGGGGTTCAGAACTCAGGTGCACGTGCTTGCACACCAAGCATTTTACACAGAGTAAAAATAGTTTTTAAAAAATTGACTTAAAAAAAAAAAAATCAACTTCTCAGGGCCAGATCGCTGGCTCAGCAGTTAAGCACACTAGCTGTCCTTGCAGGGCGGCTCATAAGCACCTATAACAACAGTTCCAGGGGACCTGGCCTCTGAAGGCACCAGCCACACGCGTGGGGTACAGACGCATACATGCAGCCAGAACACCCATATACATAAAAAACATTCAAAAGATTAAAAAGCAAATTTCAGCCAGACATGCTGGCAGTTAGGAGGCAAAGACAGGTAGGTAGAGTTCTTTGAGGTGCAAGCTAGCCAGGGCTACACAGTGAGACCTTACCTCAGAATAAAGAATTCATTTCTCAGGGCTTTACTTTAATAGCTGCTATGAGCTGCTTAAGAAGGAAAGACTTTCCCAACCTAAAGTCAGAGGCAGAGAGGACAACAGCTGTCCTTTCTCAGGCATCAACCAACTGACTTGGAACCTGGCCCTAAAGTTGCATGTATATAAATGTGAACTAATTCCAAATCAGTCAAAGCAGCCCCAGCCTCTACTGGATGCTTCACAAGCTGCTATTAGAACTGCAGAGAATGCTGACGCAGTCTAGGATCCTAGTTATGTAGGGGAAGCTGAGCAGGAGGAGTGATGATAGTTCAGGACCAGCATGGGTCTTCTGCCGGGGGAGGGGGGGTAAGAACAGACTCCCACAAATTGTCTTCTAACCTTCACTCACCACACACACAGACAGACAGACAGACAGACAAACACAGACACACACACACACACACACACACAGACAGACACAGACACACACACACACAGTGTAAAACATTTTAAACAATAGAAGCAACTACTTAAAGATATACCTACACCTTCCTTCTGTGCTGAGCTGAATAGGAGTTCAGTTATGGAAACCGAGGTGTGGCCTTAAATTAGGACAATTAAAGTAAGGATTCCAAGGTAAGGTGATAATCGGAGAAAGCCCCTGGGCCCTGAATCTAATGACACACACAGTGAGACGCACCGAGGTGGCAGAGAGGAAAAGAAAAGATGTGGCCACAAGCCAAGGACTGCCTGGAGACACCAGGTTAGTGGCCAACAGTGGCGCCTCCCCTGGGTGCCTAAGCCCAGCCCCGTGACTCCTCTCTTCTAGTCTGTGGAGCTGGGAGAAGCAGCTGCCAAGGAAGCAAGGCAAAGCCAGGATGCCGGAACGTGGAACTCAAACCATTTGCTGCAAATATTTGCTGAGCAGCAATCACACGGACAGCACAGTACAAACCCTGGAGCCTAGGGAGTAAGCGGAAGGCCCAGGCAGCATGTGGACCACAGAGGTTCCTGACTACAGCCTCTAAGCCTGGACCTGAGACAGCCGAACACAGCCATGCACCCGTCTACTCACCATTGTGTGCATGTGTGTGGGCGTGTCTTATGTGTGTGTGTGTGTGTGTGTCGATGCTCTTATAAATGAGTGTGTTCTGGAGTGCATTGTATGCACTTAAGTGTGGCAGCCAGAGGACGACAGCTGTCCTTTCTCAGGCATCAACCAACTGGCTTGGAACTTGGCAAGTTGACTAGACTGGCTGGCCCCAGAGCTCCAGGGATCCACCTGTCTTTAACCTCCCTCACCATGCCCAACTTTTTTATCTGAGTGCTGGGAATCAAACTTAGCACCAAGCATTTTTATCAGCTGAGGTATGTCTCAGCAATTAAGACTTTTAAGTCCTGTTTATGGGCCCCTGAGCCAAGAGCCTAGAACTCCCTAAGCCTGGACATACTAAGGGCCTTCCACACCCTAACTGGTTTTTCCAGTGTCCTTGTCTTTGCTGAAGAATGCAGAAGCTATTGGCAGAGGCCCAAGGCCCAAGTGGTCATTACATGAGTGTACAGGTTCCCCAGGGGGCCAATTAGCACTGGCCCCAGGTTCTGCAAGGTGACCTCCACTCAGGCCAAGGAGAGGCAACTCCTTGCCAGATAAAGAATTGTTTCCAAGTCTGCACCAGGAGGCAGCACTGGCAGGTCAGACCCATCCAGTGGGTTGTAGGCCAGGTGAGCTTCCCCATAACGATGGGAATCTAGCCCATGCCCTTCCCCATGGAGCTTTCATGGTCTTTCCTCTCAAACAGACATGTCTAGGATGCTCTCCAGACACCCTGCCCCTCCCAAGTCACCCTGTTCCTCTTGCTCTGCTGCCCTGCCCTTGTGCACCTCAAGACTAGTACACTAGGACTGGACTGACCTCCTCAGCCCTCACAGGGGGTCAGGGTCACATGCTAGCTGATGAGCATTGTCACACAGACCAAGATCACCTCAGGTGTACCATTTTTGCACATCTGTTAGGAGAAAGGGAACAAGCTCTCTGAAGGCCTGGACTGTGTAACTGTTGTTTGGGTTTTTTGTTTGTTTGTTTTTCTGTCTGTTGAGTTGGTTGGTTGGTTGGTTTTTTGCTTACTGCTGCACTGCTTGGCACACTATGCAAAAGTTTCAATGTAGTTTCATATGCTGTGTGTGTGCTTATGTGTAGGGATGTGTAGTGTTCTTATGGAGGCTAGATGACATCATTACTATCAACCACACTCCACCTTATCTTTTTGATTGGTTGGGGTTTTGTTCAGTTTGCTCGTTGTTCAGTTGGTTGATATTGTTTTGTTTTTGAGACAGGTCTCTCTGACTGGCTTGAAACATCCTAAATAGATAGATAGAGCAGGCTGGGCTTGAAGTCACAAAGACCTACCTGCCTTTGCTTCTCAGATCATAAGATTAAATGAGTTTGCTACCGTGCCTGGTTCTCTGCCATATTTTTTGAGACAAATGCCTGTCACTAAACTTGAAGTTCACCAATCCAGCTAAGCTGATAGGCCAGCAAACCCCGGAGATCTACCAGTCTTTACCTTCTCAGTCCTGGGAATACTAGTACCGGCTCTTTTTTTCTTTTCTTTTTTAAGATTTAATTTAAATTTTTATTTGTTTATTTGTGCATGCCTGCAGAGGCCAATAGAGGGTGTTCGATTCACTGGAATTGGGCTTTATAGACAGACAGTTGTGAGCCTCAGGGTATGGTGCTGGGTCCTCTGAAAGTGCCCTCAGGTGCTCCTAACCTAAGCCATCTCGACAGCCTCATCATGCTCAGCTTTTTACGTGTATTCTAGGGGTTCAGCTCAAGTCCTCACACTTGCACAGCAAGCATCTCAGCAACTGAGCCAGTTTTCCCAGCCCAATTTCAAATTCTTTACAATGCTCTTCTATGTTACAACTATGGGGTTTTGAAAAGTTTTAACACCCCCCCCCCGCCTCAACTGTTTGTAATTTTCCAGGTACATCAAACTGCACAAGAAAAGGAATAGGATGAAGCATAATTTCAGTAATTCCTTAAAAGACAAGAAGATGGGAGGCTAGGTCCACTTGTCCTGATAACAGTCAGGGCATGTGAAACAAGGCTTGAGCATGCAGGTAGAGGGAAGAGGGCTCTGAAGACTAAGCAGGGTGTCTATGGTCAAGGTAGGGAGTGAATACGACAGAAACCAGAAACGCCAAGTGAAAGTGCAGCAAGGCATGGGGTTTCCTCTGGAGAACATTAACAAACAGCTTCACTCACGGGAACAGAGCAATGCCAGAGACTGCTGGGACATTGACTTGCAGAGGTCTCTCAACTAGCCAATAGCAGCAAAGGAATCAGGAGCCCCACTGGATTAAGCAGAGACACATAGAGGCTTCCAGGACAAACTCAAACACCTGGTGGGTGACACAGCCAGGCAGTCGTGTGTGATTCTCTTTCAACTGTTCCTATGCGAAAGGCATGTGCTTAAGGCTATTTCAAGTACCTTATAACATGTGTCTGTCGAGTTAAGATCTTTTCCAACATCCTATGCAATTATTTGAGAATGGAAAGGGGAAAGAAGTGATTGCAGGAAATGAGAATTTTGATTCCAGAGTTATGACACAGAAGGGTTCTTGCGGTTGCTTTGTGTCTGACATAGAGCTCCCATATAACTGAGAATGACCCTGATTTTCTAATCCTCCTGCCTCCAGCTCCACAGTGTTGTGATTATAGATTACAGATGTACCATCATCCTCAGTTTATAGAGTTGTAGGATACTGGGGTCAAACCCCAGGCTTTGTTAGGTGAGCACTGTACCAACCAAGCTGGTAGCCATTCTCAGCCTTAGCCAATCAAGTCACTTTTTGAACTTGAATCAATATTTTAAATTGATACAATTTTTTCTTCACATAAGAAATCATAATCAAGCCAGGCGTGGTAGCGCGCACCTTTGACCCCAGCATTGTGGGAGGCAGAGGCAGCTGGATCTCTGCGAGTTCATGGCCAGCCTGGTTTACAAAACCAGTCCAGGACAGCCAAGGTTACACAGAAACCCTGTCTCGAAAACCAAAAAGGAAAGAAATCATATCATACTCCACAAAAAAGTAATAGCGGGGTGCCATTGTTCTTTTGGGGTCCAGGTCAGCACCCAGGTTTGGAGCCTACTTTCCCATCCTAGTCCCCGCACCTCTGAAATGTGGACAATACTGACACTTGACTCATGCAGAACGGTGGAGGGGTGACAGTGGGCCCAGCAGGGAATCTGGTGCTGGGAGTCTGAGGGTCCCAGGCAGGAGGAAGTGGATGAGAAACAGGCAGGCAGGTGACACCAGAAAACTGCTTCAAGGAAATTCCCTGGGAAGACCCAGCCCAGCCCTCTACTTGCAATTGTTAAAGGCCTGCCAAAGGATAGCCAGGAAAGAGCTCCAGGTCACTTTGTGATGTAAACTAACCCTTGGCAGGTGGCTCCCAGCCCAACCCAGGGAGCCAAGGTGACCTGGGAGTGGCAGGAACAGAGGCAGGACTCAAAACACCCACCCACAAGGTGGCTGAGTCTAAGTGACCCCTTCCTTCTCCAGTCCCAGGGCTCTAAATAGTGCTATCCCTCCCCAAAGGGGGTGGTCACTCTCTGGAGGAATTTAGGTTCATCTTGACTCTGCACCTCGCTTGGAACATGACCACAGGAGCCTGAGCAATCAGAATGAGCAATGAAATTTCCAGTTTTATTGGCTTTGTCTGCTAGCCCCACTTGACCCATGAAGACAGGTGGTAGAAGGGGAAGAGGTAGTGAAACACACACACAATCGTATTTTCTTCTTTTCCTTAAAGTAACCCACCCACAATGTCCCTGGCAGCAAAGTTCCTGAAAGGGCTCAGGTAGTAACTGCAATCAGGACGGGAAGTAGCAGGTCACCATGGCTAGGACCCTGCCATTAGAATGAGAAAGCAACGCAGGACCACGACACAGGCAGGAAAGGGCTCAGCTGAATTTGAACAAAATATTTCACTGGCAACCTGGTTGAGTAACCTACAGGAGTAGGTTCTCTCCCTCTACTGTGGAGATTCTGGGACTGGGCTCAGGTCCACAGGCGTGATGACAAGCACCCATATCTGTTGAGCCACCACCCTGCTGGCCCAAACTGAATTTTCGTGTAAAATCCTACAGCCTTCCTATGTACTTTCTTCCTCCTCCCCCTTCTTCAACACCTAGCCACTACCCCAGAAGGTCCTTCTGGCATCATAGTGAAGTCACGGATCTCTATCTAGAGTGACAGCTATCCCAGGAAAAGCCCCTGCCTGTTTCCCGGAACAGCTTTCCCCAAGTTTCTTGTTCAAGGTCAATTCCACTATAATCCCCCTAATGCAAATAAGTAAGAGCGAGCCGGAGATGGTGGTGAACCAAACCAGGAAGGGCATGGAATCTTCCTTACCCTCACAAATGATTGAAAAATAACGCTGAGTAAAAGTAACAGTCTGGTTCACATCCGATTTTCAGTAAGTAGACAGAGCAGACTGCTAATTCCCGGCAAGACACACATAGGAGGAACAGGTCGTGTCTTTCTATGCTGGAGGAACCCTGGTCACATGTTTTGACAACCCTCAGTGTGATGGGGAACATTGATTGTCAACTTGACAGGATCTAGAATCACCTAGGAGACAGCGCCCTGGACACACCTGTGAGAACCTTCTCCGTTAGGCTGCGGTGAGATAGGCTGTGGTGAGAAGACCCATCCTACATGTGGACGGCACCCTCCATGAGCTGGGCTCTAAGTGAGTAAAAAGAAGAAAGCGAGCAGAGCACCAGAGTGTCTCTGCCTTCTGGCAGTGTGACCAGCTGCCTTACACCCCTGCTGCCATGCCTTCCCTGCCATGATAGACTGTGACCCCTCAAACTGTGAGCCAAAAGTCCTTCTTCCCATAAATTGCTTTTATTTCGTATTTTATCACAGCAACAAGACAAGTAACTAATACCCCGGCACCAGGCAGGACTCTAAGTTACAGAGTGAACACTGGGGCTTAAAAACATTTACACAAAGGGTTGGGAAATGGCAGCAGTTAAAAGCTCTTGTTCACATAAAAGCCAGGTGAGCGCGTAAGAGGTGGAGAGCCTGGAGAAAGCTGGCTAGCCTAAAAAGCCAAGCCTCAAACTCAGAGTACAGGGAGCAATCCTACTGCAATCATAAGGTAAAGCACAGTGGAAGAAGGCACTGACATCAGTCTGCTTTGACATCCATAAACACACATACACACACGGAAAAGAAAAATACTTGCACAAGGCTGCATCAAGCAGCAGTGCTGATAGTTAAAACCCTGGAAACATACTGAAATGATCCACCATTTTGTTCCCAGGATACTATGTAATGCATATGTGGAGAATAAGGCTCACGCTTTCACTTAGGGGTCCATGCTGGCATCGTGTGGGCACAGTGGAGGCAAACCTAAATGGAGTGTTATAACAGTGCAGTCACCTAGCCTCCATCCATGGCCTGTATCATGGTAGGCAGGGGGAAGTCAAAACAGGTGCAGGCTAAACAGCTGATAGGAGACTAAGTACAAGGCCTCATCCTCGAGGGAGCTTCAGTCAGACCAGAAACCTGTTAAAGAGGACACTATCAAGGGTAATATGAAAAATCTCTTACCTAGCATCCTCAAGACCAGCGCATGGAAATAGAAAAATTGGCCTGGAACTCCCTACGTAGACCAGGAAGCCTCCAGCTCACAAAGATCCGCCTAAGACCCTATCAGCATTGTTGAATCATATGTCAAGCACGGCTATTGTATCCATGCTAAATTTCCTCAGTTTGTGTACATAAAATAATGCCCTGCCTCAGTTGGTAAAGACGCCTGCCACTAAGCCTCAACACCTGAGTTCAGGCCCACATGGGAGAAGGACAGAACCAATACCCACAGGTCCTCTGACCTGTGTGTGTATACGAACACATGTAAATAAGTAAATGAAAAAAAAAATGTAAAAGAAAAAAGTCTTGTTCTCAAGAAACGTATGGTGGATGGAAATAAAGGGTTATTATACCGTATGTGATGAACCCTGAATGATTCAAGCAGGACATCTGACGTCAGGCTTGGACCTCTATACACAGGCACTCATATGTTCACAGAGTATTCTCACACAAATATATACAAAGAGACTCACGTTTTCAAACCGCCACCATCTGACCCAGATGCATAGATATACACACACACCAAAAATAAATAGATGCAAAACAAGAATATATTATGAGTGAATTTGAAGAAACACAGACCAAGAGGACCAGTAAGTTCCTCAGTCTGTTCCAGGCCACAGCTGATGCTCAGAATAACAGTGGTTACTATTTATTCTTCCAAGGTCAAGTTTGTACCCCAAGGCTAATCAAACAAGTGGGCGTCTGAGGAAGGGGAATCAACTAAGAAGCTCAAAACATGAGCAAGCAGACAGAAGGAGGCTCCAGCCCAAGGAGCTAAGACCCCATATGTAATCGCTAGGCATATAGCTCTGTTGGTAGGCTTGCCTGGTGTGTACAAGGCCCTGGGTTTGCTACCCAGCATTGTACAGGCTGTGCCTGGTGGTGCACACTTCAATCCCAGAACCTCAAAACAGGCAGGCGGGTCAGGAGTTCAAGATCATTTTAAACTATACAGTGCCACGTCGGCCTGGGTTCCATGAGACCCTGTCTTGAAAACCAAAGACCCCCACAGTGCAATGAAACCATAACGTCAAGATGACAAAAGGAGGTCCAGGAGGACACTGAGATGCTCAAGGATCTGGTGGAAGTCAGTGGCAAAGACTCAGCAGCCTGCAGCCTAGACTAAAACAAGGAGGAAAAAGGGAGATAGGGTCACGGCAGATACACGGGATTAAGTCCAGACCTTCCAAGCTTTGGTCTCTATGACCAATCAATTTCTTTGATTTGCTTTGTTTGTTTTGCTATGATAGAACCAAGTAGAACCCTCACGTATGTTAGGCAAGCAATCTAACACCAAGCTCTAGTCTCATAGGCAAGTTGTGAAGTGTGTATTGTGTTTGTGTATGTTTGTATTGTATGTGAGAGAGTTGAGTGTATTGCTGTATATGCATTTGCAGGTTGGGGGGTGGGGAGAAGGAGTGGGTTGAGTGTGTCCTATGGATATGTGTGTGCAGGTTCCAGGGGGGAAGGGGAGAAAGAGTGAGTTGAGTGTGCCTTATGGATATGTGTGTACAGGATCCTGGGTACCACACAGAGGCCACAAAAGATATTGGGTGCCCTTCTCTATCACTCTCTGTTATTCCCTTGAGACAGGGTCTCATCTGGAGCTGGGCTGGCAGTTATCCTCCTGTCTCTACCTCCTACAGCACTGGGGTTAATGGTGCAGGTACAGCCACACCCGTCATTTTACTTGTGTGCTGGTTCTCATGCTAGCTCAGTAACTGCTCTACCCATTGAGCTATCTCCCCAGCTCCCAAGGCAAGTTTTCAACCTTCCTGCAAAATGCTGCTTGCGGTGCCTCTTGTGAGCACTATTCACTGCCACATCTTGACAGTAAGATAAGGACAGAGCTTTCCTTCCCTTCCCCACCCCTGGACTGGCCACTCTACACTGCAAAAGCAAACTCCTGCAGCTACACTATCTTATACCCCAAGTGACCCAGGACTAAAGGTCACTAAGCTAGGAGGAAGCCCAGCAGAGACCCATCCCAGGACTTGGACTCCATCAGGCAACCAACTATATTGTAGAAACCAGCTCCTGTGTCCACAGCACTGCCCAGAGCAGTCTATCCCAGCTGGCCTCTAATGGGCAGAACCCACCAGGTGCCTTTACAAGAATGGTGGACAAGCCAGAGTTGTTTTGCCCAGTGGGCAGAACCCAGAGAAAGGCCTTCTGTCCAGATCACTGCACTCCCAAGAACAGGAGGTAATTGCCTGGGCCAGCCAAGATTTACAGTGTTTACTTTCCAACAGTTGCTGGTTTGGGTAATGAATGCCACGTAAAATATAGTAAGAGGCCATCATCACCCAGAGAGAGGAGGGCAGTGTGCCAAGAGCCCTATAGCAATGACAGAGGAGGAAAACAGTGCAGCGGCCACACAGCCCAGAGTGTGTAATCTGTCTTGCATGGTATCATGACTGTGAGAGAGTGCACTCGAGGAGAAGCATTCTGCAGGGACAAAGGCCCTTCTGCCCAGGAGCCCAAGTCCTGACCCTGAAGATCATGACC
The DNA here is from genome assembly GCF_907164565.1 of Psammomys obesus. Classification (NCBI taxonomy): domain Eukaryota; kingdom Metazoa; phylum Chordata; class Mammalia; order Rodentia; family Muridae; genus Psammomys; species Psammomys obesus. Next base: position 58,013,553 of record NW_026585504.1, on the reverse strand, counting down.
TCTGTGACCTTGGAAGGCCTAACCTCCTTTCAGCCACGAGTGTCATGCATGAGGTATCATGCCTGGCACGCACTCAGTCAGAATATGCAAGATAGCTATATGTGAGCACTTCCAAAAAAGAAAACCATGACCTGGACAGTTCTTAGAAGGGGCTGCTGCCAGGGCAAATACCAGAGCGCATGAAGCACCTTACTATAGTGCAGAAAGTAGGAAATGCTCAAGACACAAGTGACAGAGGAGCCAGGCAGAGGGACTCCCTACAGTATCCGCAGGACAGCAGTGAGCAGTTGGGAATGTCCCAAAGCACTCGGTGTTATGCTGTAAATGTGCCAAAAGTCTATGCCAGGACAGAAAGAATGGAAGAATAGAGGAGCACAAATTCTTTCTTTTAAGATTCTTTATTAAATGCATGTATTTATGAGGCAAAGGAATATATATGTGGAACCAGGGGACAACTAAAGGGAGTCAGCTCTATCTTCTAACCATGTGGGCCCCAGGTACTGAACTCAGGTCATCAGGCTTGAGGGCAAGCACTTTTACCTGTTGAGTCACCTCACAAATGCAGAAGTTTTTTGGTTTTTTGTTTTGTTTTGTTTTGTTTTGTTTTTCATTCTGTGTAGAGGCCAGAGGTCAATGTCATTGTCCTCCTCTCTCGCTGTCCACATTAGTTTTTGAGGTAGGGTCTCTCACTGAACCTGAAGCTGATTCAGCAAGGCTGCCTGCCCAGTGGACTCTGGGGAGTCATTCCTCTTTATCTTCCCAACACTGAGATCAAAAGCATGCACCACCACACCTGATATTTTTCCACCCCATGGGTGTTGAGTCCTCAGGCTTTCTTGACAAGCTTTTCACTGAACTATCTTATCTCCCCAACTTGAGAAAACTCCTAACAACACATTTCTAACACAAGTAGAAAAAGGGAAATAAACAGAAAAGCACCATCAGACAGTAACAGCGATAATTGTTTACTCCACCAAAGGGCAGAAAGGGGGTCAAGCCACCAGCATAGGCTGAGCAGCTCCCTCAGCTAACAGTATTTATTAGCTGCACTGGGGGACATGGAAATCCACCACACAGATGCCCGAAGCGCACTGACTGCCTTGGTTCAGTCTTCAGGGCTAACATCGATAGCACTACGAAGCACGCGAAGCACACGCCATGATTCCCAGTGGGATGCCTTGCCGAGGTGCCTGTAACTCCTGCAGCACTGAGGCCAGAAACGCAGAATCTGGATGTACAAGTTCTCGGAGGGGCTCAGGAGCTGGCTCAGCCTGAGTCCCACCTCCTAGAACCAAATGTTTGGTTCTGTTTAAGGAGCCAGAGGCCAACAGTCCTCTGTGAGCTCCAGGTGCTAAGGCTATCTGAAGAGTCAGAAGCCAAAACAAAACATGACACGGAGTCCCTGGTGCTTGCTGCCCAGCTGGCCTAGCTGAATGTGTAAGTTCTGGGCCAGGGTTAGACCCTGAGTGAAAAAGGAAATGGAAGGTGCTTGGGGTACGGACATCCACAGTTATCCTATAGCTTCCACGTCCACAGACACATGCAGACACAAACATAAACAGAACACCTCAGAGGAGACTATGGGACCAGTGGTAGAGTATCTTAGCATGTTCAAAGCCCCAGATTCTATCTCTAGCACTACAATTTCCCACAAAAATTACAACAGAGAGAGGAGGGAAATTAGATAATACCAAAGCAAGTCAGAAAGAGTAAAAGTTCTATTCTTCTACAATATGTTAGGATAACTATAGATTAGAGTTTCCTATTGAATGTCCATAATTGAGCAATCGGGAGGCTGAGGAAGGGTCACAAAGGTTTGAGGCAGGCCTGGGCTATATAGGAATATCCTATCTCAAGAAAACAAAGTAACAAAAGAAGAGGAGGGAGTCCAAACACACACACACACACACACACACACACACACACACACAATCAACAACACTGATTACTATTCAGAGATGGACATGTTGATCACCTGAAGTGATCATTAAACCTTGTAAACACACAACATCACAAACGTACTATTTTAAAAATTAAAGGCTGTGGGGGCTGGAGAGATGGCTGAGTGGTTCAAACCACTAGCTGCTCTTCCAGAGGACTGGGTTCAATTACCGGCACACACGTGACAGTTCACAACTGTCTGTAACTCCTGCTCCAAGGGATCTGACACACTCATAAAACATATATGCAAACAAAATAAAAATAAATTAATTTAAAAAAATTAAAGGCTGCTTGAGTTGGGAATGATGGCAATGCCTAACGCATATGGTAAAGGGAGGGACCCAGTTTCTGCTCAGTATGCCCTGATCTCCACAGGAACAAAAGCCATGGCATGTGCACACACAATAATAAATAAATAAATGTAATTTTAAAAACATTTTAAGGTATTTAGCATCTGAGGAACAATGACACCTAAGACTGTCCTCTGTCCTCCACAGGCATGCGGGGAGAGAGAGAGAGAGAGAGAGAGAGAGAGAGAGAGAGAGAGAGAGAGGAATGCATAAGAACAACTGTCTACCAAATAAAGAACAATTAAATAGGATATGGACATATTGCCCACCCAACAAAATATGGTTCCACAATTTCAAGGAGTGAAGGTTCTGAAATGTGGGTATCTTGGCTAAGCTGTGAAAACACCATGAGGAGTTAAGAAGTCAATCTCAGATGGCCAACACTTCCAGGACTTCATTAGTAGGCAAATCGTAGGTATGTATCCATGTGTGTATATGGAGGCCAGCCGCCATTGCCAGGACTCTTCCTTGACCTCTCTCTCTGTCCCTTTCTCTTTTGGCCGGGGTCTTTTACTGAACCTGGACTCGAGGGGCCCTCCTACCTCTATTTTCATGGTATTGGAGTTAAGTGTGTACCACCACCTCCAGCTTTCCTCCTCTCCCACACGGGTTCTGAGGAATTGAACTCACGTTTCTGTGGCAAGCTCTTTACCATCTGAGCCATCTTTCCAGTGCCAGAAAAGGCACATTTAATACGGATAGGATGTGAATTACTGAGCAACAGCTGTTACTCTACTTGATACCCACCTGTTGCTATAATGTACTCAATAATCTATGTGTCCTTCAAAAAAATTGGCAGGGGGGGTAAGACTGACTGCCCATGGTGTGCCATGGTTCTCCTAGGAAGAACAAAAATATTCCAAAGTTAAACAAAATGATGTTAAATACTCTAAAAACCATTAACTTGTTTTCCTTAAACAGTCTTGGTATACAGTCCAGGCTGGAAATCCTGCTGCCTCTGCCTCCCCTGTACTGAAAAACAGTGGTATGCTGGGAACAGTGTCAAACTGAGATTTGCTACCACACCCAACTGAATTGTACATGCTGTAGAAATTATATCCCAATAAAGCTGTTCCTAAGAATGTGGCCTCCATAGGCTCATATGTTTGAATGCAAAGTCCCTAGTTAGTGGAAGTTTTGGAAAGATCAGGAGGTGTGTCCTTGTTGGAGGAGGTGTGTGACTAGGGACCAGCTCTGCTCTCTCTCTCTCTCTCTCTCTCTCTCTCTCTCTCTCTCTCTCAGCTACGGCTCCAGCATCATGGCTATCTATTTTGCCATGATAATAATGGACTAACACTAAACTGTAAGCAAGACCCCAATTAAATGTTTTCTTTTATAAAAGTTGCCTTGTCATAGTGTCTCTTTACAGCAATAGAACAATAACTAAGACATGGGAAACGCTCATGTGTAAAATAAAAATAAATCTTTAAATAAAAAAAAAGACAAACAAAAGCCAGGTATGGTGGCACATGCCTATAATCTCCAGAAGCTCCTAAGAGTGAGTGTGGCATGCATGCCTGTAGTCCCAGCACTTGGGAAGAGCAGTAGTTCAAGGCCGTTCCTTTGCTATATGAGACTCTAGAGAAAGGGAGAGAAAGACCTGGAGGAAGGGGAGGAAAAGGGACGGTACCACTCATGTTCTGGGGAAAATCATAAACTACTCTAAGTCTGTTTGGGTAAAATGAAACCAAAGGCTGAGGTACAAAGGCTAGCTCATGCTTCTATAATCTAAATACATTTTTGTATGGTATAAGATTTACTGTAGAAGGAGGGAGGGGAGGGAGAGAAGGAAGGGGAACGGGTACCCCCAGGGAGACACACACACACAGAGAGAGAGAGAGAGAGAGAGAGAGAGAGAGAGAGAGAGGAAAGCCAAGAAGTGACAGAAGCACCTAAATACATTTATAATCACCAATAATTTGCAGGTTCTGATCAGCTGTCCAGGTGGCAGACACGCAGAGGACTCTGCATTTCTGTAGGGATGCTGGTACAAATACTTGTTGAGAGCAAGGTAGTATAAACATCATCTGTGCTTGAGCTTGGGGGCGGGGGAGGGATTCTAAGTTTTGCACTCTGGATTCCTAGAACACCTGGCCTCTCACTTGCACTCTGGATCCACAGGGTCCTCGGTAGTGAGCTGGTGAGTGGCAGAGGTCAAGAACACAGTAGGTGCTCTCAGGCACAGAGAGCTCTGAGCATAGAGTGGTCTTCAGCCAGCAAGGCAGCGAGTCCCCTTCAAGAGAGAGAGCAGCCCCATGTGTATTCAGCCTTATCCTCTCCACTCCATTGAGGCCTGCACAGCAAAAACAGACCCCTAACCTTCTGCTCTGAGGCTTACACACAGAGGAAACCACACACTCGAGGAGCCATGGGAACGGCACCCTGGAGCCCCAGAGAGGAGCCAGGACTATACTCACAGTGATGATTAGGACCCCACTGTGTATGCTCAGAAGTGCTATCCCCCTCCACACCCCAGCTGTTCCAGCAATTAGATGGGGTTGGAAGAACGGGCCTTCAAGTTATTCAAAGGTCTCTCCTATGCTAAGATATGCAGAAGGACTGGGGCTGGGGAGATGACTCAGTGGCTAAGAGCACTTGCTGCTCTTCTAGGAGACCAGAGTTCAGTTCCCAGCAATTCTATCAGGTGGCTCACAATCACCCGTAACTCCAACGCCGAGGGGTGTGACCCCTTTTATAGCCTCAGGGGCACTTGTACTCTCGTGTACACCTTCCCTCCTCACATTCATATAAATGAATCTTCAAACACTAAAGGCATGGGGGGGGGGGGCTGGAGATGAAGCTCAGTTGTAGAGTGTGCTGTGTGCTTACCAAACATACTGCACCAGATTCGATCCCTAGCACCAAGCACAGCAGGGGTAGCTCACGCCTTTAATCTTAGCACTTAGAGGGCAGAGGCAGGCAGATCTCTAAAAGTTAAAAGTTAGAGGCCAGCCTGGTCTACGGAGTAAGTCCCAGACCTGCCAAGGCTGCCTGTTAATAGTGTCTCAAAATCAAAAGGGAAGCCGGGGACAGTGGCCCACGCCTTTAATCCCAGCACTCAGGAAGCAGAGGCCAGCCTGGTCTACAAATGGAGTCTAGGACAGCCAGGGCTACCCAGAGAAACCCTGTCTTGAAAAACCAACAAAACAAAACAAAAACAAAAATAAGAACAAACAAACACATATACATATGCCCATGCTAGTGTGACCAAGAAAATAATCTACAAGACAGGAGACTGTGGGGCATTTTCTAGAGTGGGCATGTGTCTCTGCTCAGCCACTTTGTGTTATAGTGAATGTGTATTTCTTTTGGAATAAAAAAAAAAAATAAGAGGGGAAGCATTTTTGTTTTAAGTAATGTGCTTCAGGGTCATTTTTCTTCTGTATTCTATACTCCCAAACTCTGGGCTAAAAATTAATCTGAAAAAGAAAACTTAGCTGTGGAGGACAAGAAAGCAGAGAGGTTAATCCCACCTCATTCTTTAGACTTAAGTCACTGAGAGACCTGGAAGAAGGAAAAATGTAACCAGACATTTGTGGAATACTTAATTCTCCAGGCAACAGCCTCAAGGGAAAGGAACCCAGTGATTAAAGGACTTCCCTGGACCAGAGGCTGGGAGACAGCTAAAGTACCTTTTACAGGCAGGGAGATAGGACCAGACAGTCCTGGGCTCTAATCTGGGTGACCTTAGGAGGATACTTCTATTTTCTTTCCCTGAAGGTATTTTCCCCACAGTTCCTCCGAGACTATAAAAGTACAGGGCCTGGACTAAAAAAAACAAAAAACAAAAAACAAAAAAAAACGGCTTGCCGAATGACTTCTCCCCAATCAGAAAGTTCTCTCCATCATTCCCCAGACCTCTGTCTGACCAGGTGGTAGGGAGAGCAGGGAATTTGAAGACACCTACCTGTCAGGCTGTCACCTGATAAAATGTGGCTACCTAGAAAAGAGTGTCAGGACAGGAGCAAGACTCAGGCCCAGCTCTGAGCCTGATCTCCAGTCAGTTGGGGGCATGTGCTCTGCCGCTCAGTCATAGTGTATGCTTATCAATGGTTTTAGGGACTGCGGCTGCGGCGCAGCTGGTGGAGTGCTTGCCTGCTCTGCCCATAGCTCTGAGCTAGATCCCCAGCATAAACCTGTTCAGGTAAACCCAACTCTTAGGGAGACAGAGGCAGAAGGATCAGAAGTGCAAGATCATCCTCAGCTAGACAGCGAGCTTAAGGTTAGCATGGGGTTTGGAAGACTGTCTCAAAAAAAAAAAGAAGAAAAAAAAAAGAAAAGTTTTTTTAATTCTAAAATGCTGGGCACAGAAGCACATCCCTGGGGTCTCACATCAGTGACGTACATTTACTACTGATTTTACACACACACACAGCACTCTATCGGTTAGAGGACAGCTTGCAGGGGCCTCTCCTTCCACCCCATTTCTGTTCCCATGGTTCCTCGGACTGTGAAGCCAGGTTGTGACACTTAGCAGCAAGCACCTTTACCAACTAAGCCAGCTCACCAGCCTGTGTTTCCTCCTCATAAATAAAAATGACAAAAATGAGGGTTTGTTGGGAGCCAGGTGGCCTGCTTCAAGTTCTGCAAGCTCTAGCTCACTGCATCTTCCCAGGAGCTCTTTATAGGGATTTTCTTTTCCCAGATTACAGTGAGTTGTGGGTGGAAGAGGGGTCCCAAGACTTGCTGGAAGATGGACGTGTGTCAGCCACTCTGGCCCTCCGTTCTTGCCATTATCTCATCTTTCCTCTTTTCAGAACCTTCAGTGGCCTTCCCTGACTTAGTTCTGGGGTGAATGAAATCAAGGTTCTAGTGACATTTGGTCACTAGACTCAAGGTTGAAGGTTGTCTTGAGGCTGGTGAGATGGCTCAACAGGTAAAGGCATCTGCCACCAAGCCTGATGATTTAAACTCAGTCCTGTGGCCCCTCATAGTAGGAGAGAACTCTGACCTCCACACATGCTCCACAGCATACAAAAGCACCCCTGACACACACACACTCACACACACACACCTATCTGGTATGATCTCAGAAGCACATAAATACATAAATAAATGTAATAAGAAATTAAGAGTTGTTTAGGTAGAAAATACCAAAGCTTTCTCCTCAGCAAGCACTCTAAAAAGAGCTTATCTCTAAGCCAGAAGCACCTGGGGCTCTCTTTCTCTCTCACCTATGTGCCTCCTCCCTTCCCTCAGGCGCCAGTGTCAGGAAAGCTGTGTCCACAAGGACCTTTGACCCCAACAGGAAACTTGCAAGCCTTCATTCTGTTCTGCAGCTGATTGCTTCTTTACAAGACTTTTGTCAGAAGATATATTTGTTTCCCAAACCATTTTCCCCACACCTAAAACCAGCCACCAGGTTTGGTGACTAAGACACCCTTTCGTGACATGACAGGCCTGCAACACTGCTTCCTGGAGTCCTCCTGCTGCCAAGGCACTCCTTAGACACTGTCCAGGACACGGTGGTCCAGGGGCTCAGTAAGAGAGTGTGATTTATACATACGGTAATCCTTCTGTTCTCAGAGAACATTAAACACATCTTTACAAGGACATCCCAGAAATGATACAGTCAAGAGCTAGAGATGTAGTCCAGAGATAGAGCACTTGCCTGGCACGCACAAGGCCCTGGCTTCTATTCTCAGTGCCACAAGGAAAAAAAAAAAGCAATAGCTAACATAGGGCCAACACAATAAACATAAATAACTGGAGAAAACTTTTCAATATATTACAAAGGTCTTCAATGGCATGTTAGTTTATTGGGGGGAGGGGGGGTTGTTTTAAACTGTGATCTTACTATATCGCCCAGACTAGCCTCCAACTCATTCATGATCCTCCTGCCTCAGCTCAGGAGTGCTGCGATTATAAATTATAACTGGCTTGTGAAAATTGCCTTTTAAAATTAGATCAAAATCTATACTATGACCAGAAGGATAAAGTACTTAATTGTACAGGCATACCTCCCTGAAGGCACTCAATCTTATCTGATCTCAGAAGCTGATTAATCAAGGTAGGTCCTGGTTAACTGCTTGGGTGGGAGATATGATGAAAAGATACCTTGTATAGTAATAAGAGTAAAGAAAGAAAAGATACATAAATTTTCTGAGTAATTATTGCTCACATACCATAAGACACCCAACATAATGCTTACAATGCAAGATTCAAAAAAAAAAAAAAAGCCATGGGCAGGCAAGATGGCTAAGCACATAAGGGCACCAGTCACTAAGCCTGACAACCTGAGCTGACTCCGTGGGCCCATAGGGCGGAAGGAAACAATTCCCACAAGTTCTCTGACCTCCACCTGGGTGCACGGTTTGCACACATTCATACAAACAAATAAGTAAATGTGATAACAAAATGTAACCACTGGCCTGGGAGCGTAGGTCAAGCGGTAGCACACTTGCTTAGCATGCTCAAGACCCTTGTATCTTACATGCTCTACACGGTAAACATAATTATCACAAAAGGAGAGCTAAGTAGCTGATGAGAGAAAAATATTGCAACATTTGGCCGTTAAATGGTTCATAAGTGATGTCTCTTCCAATGGCTGGGACAAATTCCTCAAAGAGAAACGTACAACGGACATTCTAACAGACCAACAGACATTTTAGGTGCTTCATCACGCTGGTCATTAGAGAGCGCAGAATATTTAACTAAGCTGGTACTCATCTATAATCCCAGTACTCTGGAAGGCTGAGACAGGAGGATCACAAGTTTGAGGCCAGACTAGGCTCCACAAAGCCTGGGACCACACCTTGAAAAAAACAAGACAGAAAAGAATGCTAGTTTAAAATAAAATTTTGAGGGCTGAAGACATAGAGGCAGAGGTAAGAGCACTTACTGCTCCTGCAGAGGACCCACATTCAGTACCCAGCACCTCCATCAGGCAGCTCACAACCACCTATGACACCACCTCCTGATGCTTTGACCTCCATGGGTACTGCACCCGCTCTTGCAACCTGACTCCACACACCATATACACTTAAAAATAATTTTTAAAAAATCCTTTTAGAAAGCAAATTTCAGGGTTGGAGAGAAGGCTTAATGGGTAATAATGTATTTTTCAGGAAAGCATGAGGCCCCAGAACACACATAAAGATGAATAGCAGTAGCATCTATAACTCCAATTCTCCTATAGTGAGATGGAAAATGGAGACAGGAGAATTCCAGAAGCTTTACAGCAAACACTGAGACCCTGTCTCAAACATAGTAGAAGTTGAAGTCAAACATCCAGTGTCATCATCTGACATACACGCGTATGTGTATGTACATGGGGTGGTTTGAATAAGAATGACACACATAGGCTCATATATTGGAATGCTTAGTCACCAGGGAGGGCACTATTTGAAAGGATTAGAAGGCTTAGGAGGCATGGCCTGTTGGAGAAAGTGTGTCACTGGGGGTGGGCTTCGATGTTTCAAAAGCCCCATGCCAAGCCCAATCTCTCCCTCTCCCTCTCTTCCCCCACCTCTCTGCCTGCAGATCAGGATGTAGCTCTCAACTACTTCTTCAGCCTCACGCCTACTGCCATGCTCTCTGCCAGGATGATAACAGACTAAGCCTCTGAAACTATAAGCCAGCCCCTAACTAAACGCATTCTTTTATTAGAGTTACTTTGGTTGTGGTGTTTCTTCACAGCAGTAGAACAATGACTAAAACACTACAGAAAGATTTTTATTAAAAAATATATATATATATATATCAAACCCAATGTTTTACGATTCATGTGAAATCTGGTAACACCTAACTTTGAGAAAGACAGTGAGATACACAGAGCTAGCTGGCATATTAGACAGGCTGCCAAGAAAATAATGTACAACATTTTTACATTTCAGGTTTATAACTAAAAAAAAAAAAAAAAAAAAAAAACAAGCTGTCCATACAAGGATGTTTGTAAATGTTTAATAATACATTCTCCCAATTTTAAAAGATTAAATAAAAAAAATACATGGATAAAAAATACATAAAAGATTAGTGGCCAGGCTAGCAAGTTGGCTCAGCCTACCAGTAAAGGCACCAAGCCTAATGCGTCATTCCCAGGACGCATGTGGAAGAAAGAAAAAACTGACTTCTGAAAGTTGTCCTCTGACCTCCACATGTGTTATAGCAAGAGTGCCCCTACACACTAAACACAGTTACACACACACACACAAAGGTGATATTAAAGGGAATTTAAATTGGACTTTTCTTTGAACTTTCTGACTTTTGCTCTTCTGTTTTTCAGTTACTTTCTTGAGTTTCAGTTGGTTATTTTAGCAACAATGAACATATTTACCATAGTGTATGGCTATGGTCACATAATAGTTACTACAGAGAGGAAAGCACAGAATGACCAAAGTTACTTTTTTATCTGTTTGTTTGTTTGTTTGTTTGTTTTCATGTTTCAAACAGGGTTTCTCTGTGTACCCCTGGCTGTCCTGGAACTCACTCTGTAGACCAGGCTAGCCTGGAACTCAAAGAGATCCACCTCTCTGCCTCCTGAGGGCTGGGATTAAAGGTGTGTGGCGCCACCAGCCAGCTTGAGAGCCCGTTTGTTTGCCGTCCTTCCTCTCTTTCTTTTCTTTCTTAAGGCAGGGTCTCAAACACCCCAGGCTATCCTCACTCCCTAAGTAGCTGAGGATGACCTTGAACATCTGATCCTTCTACCTCTCAGAGAGCTGGGGTTACAAGTATGTCCCACCACACTTGGCTCATGAGGTATCTGGGTTCAATCCCAGGATCTCCTGCATACTAAGCCTGTCCTCTGGCAAATGAGCTATGTCCCAGCCCTTCTAAGCAATGTCAAAACAATCTACATTTGCTGTAATGAACATCTATTACATTACGAGTCAGTCAAAACCGTGCATTTGAAAGACTGAGATTAGACAGAGGCCAATCTGAGATGCAGGGGGTTCCCAGAACCCTGGAGACAGCTGTCCTGTTTCAAAGCATCAAGAACAAGAAAGCATTAACCAAAGTATCTAGGAATGGAGGGCGTGTGGCTCTGTGCTAGAGTACTAGCCTATCTTGCAGGGGCCCTAAGTTCAACTTCCACAGTAACATAATAACTCTGTAAACACCCAAAGGCTGTATAACAAGTCAACACAAGCAGGTGGATGGGATCACAGAGCAGGTCCCTTCCTCTCTCTTTTAACAGCTATGATGGGGAAGAGGATGTTCTCTTTCAAACTTGTAGATAAGTTCTAGTATGCTACTGAACACTTCCTAACATTAGCCAAACAACAGCAGAGAGGCATGGTAAATACAACTAAAGAAAGGCCTTAAAATGGGGCGGGACAGACACACAATGTCTCTGTTCAGCAGCAAGACCTCACGCTGCTCACTCATCAGCTCACATGGAACATGGCTCCAAACAACACCCACAAGCTCAGTGGCCTCATTCCTTCACTCTCAAGTTTAAGCCAAGAAGGTGGGGGGTGGGACTGATGAGGAGAAAAACTGCTCAAAGGGAAAGTTGGCAGCATTTAACTTTCAAGAAGAAAGGACAATGACAGAAGCTAGTGTGCAAACACATAAGGGACTGCTTCCAACTGGCTTGTCACCTGCCATCAATGGCCATCAGCCACCACAGAATGAGAAGTAAGTGCGCAGCCCACAGGGCAAGCATTACCTTCTTGAGGGACAGACCAGCAATTACAGGAGCAGAGTCCATGCAGAGGTAGCCCAGGCACTTCCATTCATCATGAGCTAGGGACCTGGACAAGGTCAAATCCAGGATGCAATTCTGCAGAACGGAGGCAGCTTTTTTCCTAGGGCTGGGCTGTCCCTCCCAGATTCCAACTCACAGAAGAGCAACCAGTACACAGGATGATGGCAACCACAAGTAATCCAGGAGACAGTGCTAATACAGCCCCATCGTCGCTACAGACACCAGCGAAACTACCCACCAGGGTACAGAAACACTCAACAAGGGGAACATGGGTGCTGAGACAACTGACTGGGCAAAGGCACCTGCCGCCAAGTCAATGACCTGAGTTCCACATGATAAAAGAGAACAAGCTCCTGACTTCAAGTGTATACACACACACACACACACACACACACACACACACACACACAGGTAATCACAGACATATACATATAATGTAATCACACATACATTCACTTATACACAATGTAATCATACATACTTATACCTAATTGTAATTACACAAACACACATAATGCAATCACACATACGGACACTTATACATAACATAATCACACATACATTCACTTATACATAATGTAATCATACACACTTATACATACTGTAATCACACTTATACAGAACATAATCACACACATACTTATACATAATGTAATCACACACATAACATATATACATACATATATACATACACATAATAAAAAAATTTAAAAAGAAGTATTGGATGCTAGACAGAGTACAAGCCTATAGTCCTAGTACTTAGGAGGCTAAGGCAGGAGGATCTTGAGTTCCAGACAAGCCTGGGCTACATAGCAAAACCCCAACTCAAAGAATATCATGCCAGGCAGGTTACTTACCGTCACCCTTTTAAACCCCCCCCCCCCAAATTAGACTTTCTCCTTTTACACAGAATCTCTAAAGCTCTGAGAATAAGAAACGGTGCTAAAACCACGAAGGGAAATCTCCCTCCAGCGGGTGGGAAGCCAGATCAGCTGTTACTCCATGAAAGACAGCAGAGCAGGTACCAAGAGATACTGAAAGCTCCAAACATAATGGCAACCACCAATCATTGATTTCTGGAGGCTACATGAGGAACGTACTGGCCCCACACTTGGCCTCCCCTCCCTTCTCCTCTCCCTCCTTTTCAAAGAGTCTCATTCTGTTGTTCAGACTGCCTCAGGCCACAGAGTAGGACTACAGGCTCACATGACTACTCCCAGCTCAGTTTTCAATTATTTCCATTCACCCAGTGAAGGCGCGGAGGTCCTGGGAAGCCACACAGCTAAGCAACAGAATCCAAACCTGTGCCTGACCTCTAAGACAAGCCCGTACTCTTTCCAGAGTCCCATGTCACAGCTACAGAGGCCCAACAGGATCTTGCACACCATTTGCGAACTCTTCCAGCTGTTCCCTGCGCCCATATCACAAGCCTGTGGAGGCCTCTACCTTGATTGAGGTACGTCAAGGTCTCTTCGTGTAGCTTCACAGCTGGAGAGGTGGCAGCGCACAGCACATACTGTAGAGGCGGCAAGCGGGCCCCATTCTCAGGCGACAGCTGTGGCTCCTCCTGCTTGAAGATGGGCAGAGCCAGCACATCACTGCAAAACATGGGAAGCTAGAGGTCAGAAGCAATGCCCAGAAGCATGGAACAATGTTGGGGAGACAGATGCGGGACAGGACGGCAAAGGTGACTTCAGAGTCCAGTGTGACATGCTGACCCAGCTCCTCACACACGGCCCAAATCCCAGATACAACCATTACTGCGTGATCCTACTTCATCCAATGGCCCTCCTGAGATCTGTTCACCCAAGATCCAGAGAAGGAGAAGCTCAGAGTTGTCTCCTACTTTGTGAAACCTAAATGACTGAAACCAGCAGCAAGTGACCTTAGCAGCTATTTCTTTTTTTTTTTTTTCTCCTTTTATTCTGGGGGAGGGGAACAATGCTCAGAGACTGAACCTGGAACTGCGTGCATGTGACAGGAGCTTTACCACTGAGCTACAGCCCAGCCTTGGGCAGCAGCTTTCCGTCTGTAAGTGCAAAACATCTTCCAGAAAAATCATCTGAACGATTTTTGTTTCTTTTTTTTATTATTATTTTATGTGCATTGATGTGAGGGTGTCAGACCACCTGCCACCTGGAACTGCTTACGGACAGTTGTGAGCTGCCATGTGGGTGCTGGGAGTTGAACCCACTCCCTTGGAAGAGCAGACAGTGCTCTTAACCACTGAGCCATTTCTCCAGCCCCTCCCCCTTTTTATTTAGTAGGTGGGTGTGGGTATGTACATATCAAGGCACATGTGGAAGTCACGGGACAACTTGCAAATTTCAGTTCTTTCCTATCATGTGGGTCTCAGGTCGTCAAAACGTGGCAACTTTATCCACAAAGCACCTCACCAGCCTCATCAATTTTGATTCTGTTTGGTTTTTTTTTTCAAGACAGGGTTTCTCTGTGTGTAGCCCTGGCTGTCCTAGAACTCGCTTTGTAGACCAGGCTGGCTTGGAACTCACAGAGATCTGCTTGCCTCTGCCTCACAGGTGCTGGGATTAAAGATGTGAGCCATCATGCCTTGCTTCAATTTTTATTCTTTAATCAACTCTCCTATGTACCAAGACTTGGTGGTAGTTTACAGTTCCATAACTGTAAACTACATAATTGAAGAGCCGTTGGCTTCCTCACCCAGAGGGACATATATCTTCCTCTCTTTCAAAAAGGAGACAACTAACCTGTCTTGTTCTTGTAACTTTTGACAGCTAGTTGGTTGGTTGGTTAATTGTGTATCTGTATGTGTGTCCAAGCACATGAGCTTGTGAACAAGCGCACATACTGCATGTGCACGCACACCAACATTAGAGGACAGCTTCTGGGAGCTAGTTCTCTCCTGCTACCACGTGGATTCCTGGGACTGAATTCGGGTCATTAGGCTTGCACCTTTATCTACTGAGCCGCATTGCTGGCCCATCGCTCCCACTTTAAAAGCTCATAATGGTTTCTTAAAAATACTAGGTAGATAGGAAAACCTTGATTTCAGTTTTCTTACTCAAGTAGCAAATCTTAAAATACTCAGAAAACTGTTTCCTTTACCTCTAAATAATGCTCCCTATTCCAAAAACCTCCACAAAGTGCTGTGGAGACAGCTCAGTTGGTGAAGCACTTTAAGCCTAAGGACCTAAAAAATTCAGTCCCAGAGCCCAAAGCCTTCAAAAGCTAGGTGTAGCAGCCCACAATGGTCATCCCCAGTGCTGGGGAGATGCAACAGGATGAGCCCTGAGGCTCACTGGCCAGCCAGCTTAGTCTACTGGTCAACTTCCAGATCAGTAGGAGACCTAGTCTCAAAAAACAAAGCGCATGTACCTGAGGAACATTAATGAAGAATAGTCAGCCATAGTAGTGCTTGTCTTCAATCCCAGCACTTGGGAGACAGAAGCAGGTGGATCTCTATGAGATCGAGGCCAGCCTGATCTACTGAATGAGTTCCAAGACAGCCAGGGCTACATGAGACACTGTCTCAAAAACAAACAAACGAAAGGACAAATAAACAGCCCGCCCCAACAATACTGAAGGTTGTGCTCTGGCCCCTACACACATGCACATCCATACTCACACACCATCACATACACTAGCCTCTAATCACCCTGTGACAGAGGAACTTGTTTCTAGACTTTTTCAGGAAGGGATCAGTATGTTGCTCGGGCTAACCTTGAACACCCAGACTCAAGAAACAGTCCCACCTCAGCCTGCAGAGTTGCTGGGACTTCAGATAGGTGTCCTTGCAAGGAACAATAAAATCCCTGAGGATCAGAATGACCCTCAGGCAGGTGAGACTTGCTTCAAGATTCTGAACTATGTTGCCACAGAAAGAACTACCAAAAGATGCCCGGCCCTATCTTGATGACCCTCCTCCCATCATGGGTCTGGGCCGTGAATCAGATCAGCTGACCCCACTTCATTGCACAGTCACTATGACAGTACGACATGTTCCCTGACAGCACCATAAAAGACTGTCCATGAAACACAATCCAGCACACACCCACCAGTATCTAACAAATTCTCAGAAAGCCTGCCTTTGGGCACACCTGGGAAGCCTTCCCTATGTGTGCTTTTCTGCGCTTCCTGTCTGCTGCCCAAAGTAGAGAGCGAGAGTGCAGTACCGGCCAGGTTTGCCTTCACCGGAAGCAAGCCTTCCTTTCCCCTCTCCCAGCCTGGGCAATTATTAAGGAGCACGGAAAGAAGCCAGCCCTCCAGCTCACCTGGGGATTGCATACTTTCATGCTTGCCCCGACCATGTAAGTGAATAATCCATGCACTGTTACTTTCAAATTAAAAGAAAAGGGGAGGGGTGTTAAGAAACATCATTCAACAGTAACTTGTTTCTGGCCTGGTGTCCTTATTTGCCAAGGAATAAAAGTCACCAGAACATCAAACAGAAAGGAGAGGGAGGGACTAAAGGCCACTCGCTTCTTGATGAAATCAGATGGCTTGCAGAACTTCTAGCAGAACAAAAATAATAATAAAAAGGAGGGCCAAAAGTTGCCAAAATGGAGGAGTAAGTGTAAGGTCCAGGGTTCATCCTAGCATTGCAAAAAATACATAAAATTGACTTTAAAAAGAAAAAAAGCGAAGCAAAGAAAAATATTCTCATTCTAGCAGAGGATACAGGCCTTAAGGAGGTCAAATCACTTAAAGGTAAAAAACAAAGCCAAGCCTGTTGGGGAAGGCCGCTCGTAGGCCCACCACTGACTGTAATCCCAGCACTCGGGGATGCAGAGGCAAACAGATCTCTGTGAGTTTGAGGCCAGCCTGCTCTACAGAGTAAGCCCAGGACAGCCCAAGGCTACACAGAGAAACCGTGTCTTGAAAAACAAACAAGCAAAGAAAAACAATAGACCAGCTTCCAAGGGGGGGGGGGGGAGTATGGACAGTCTTCATCCATTGCTTTGGCAAAGCAACCCAATAAACCTGCAGCTTTGTAGCAGCTCTCAGCCCCAATGTTTGCTTTCTGCCTTTCATATAAAGTCAAAATCCTCAAAGTACCTGGGTTAGCTCACAAACTTCTCTCTCAGGGACATATGCAAAAGCCACGCCTTTCCTCTAACAATCTGTCCCCAAACAGGATGACGTTTTATGCATCTAGGTTTCAAATACGCTCACTTCAGCTCAAGGTCACCTTCAAAATCATTTTTAAGCTAGGATGAGATGCCTAAGGGCCACTCACTACAATCCAAAAGAAACTACAAGTAACCCTATAGAGTGCTTCGCGGTTAGCATGTATTTACCGTGGAGCACTTTAATCCTGGGCTCTGCTTATACCTCAGCACCACAGGGGTCTGCACGCCCAAGACCCTAGATCCATTGCCATTTTCTATGACTCGGAGTTTAAAAAAACAAAAGAAAACCTGAAGATACACCAGAGAAACCAGGTCAATCCTCGGCTTTCTAAGAAGGGGAATGCCTTCCCAGAGGACTTCTGGATATACATGTATCAGAAGTCAGGAAGTACAAATAATTAAAAAAAAAAAAAAAATCCGAGAGGGGAGATTCGGGGGTACAAAGAAGCCCTTAAGGTTCTGTAGTTAGGGTTGACAGCCCGAGATGCCTTCTGCCTGCCAGTTCGCTTTTTCCTGAGCCTACGTCAAACACCCGTTGGGTTTAGTAAGGCACATATAATAAACTGTGACTAGGATGGAAATAAAGACAGGTTGAAGCTGGTTCTGGCGAGTTCAGAAAATGAAATGCCTGCCTATTTATTATCCCTCCAGCGAGCTGCACCACGGTGGAAAAAAAGAATCTCGTAGTCACCGAAGCAAAGTGGGGAGGAGGGGGGGTTCTACTTCCTAAAAGAAGGAGTTCACAGAACTTTGCAAAACCCGCGGGACCCTCATCCCTTGAAGCACGCTAAAGAAATCCCCGCAGAAGAGATTTCAGTGAATCCGGGGCCGGGGGCCCACACTAAGGTCACCGGGCAGGGACGGCCAGCCCCCAGGAGCCTGAACCCTCTGGGCTGCAGCGCAGACCGGCTCCCGCCATCCACCTGTGGGCCCGCGTGCTGAGAGGAGCAAAGAACCGGGCTTGGCTACCCGGGACACAGGGCTCCTGATGGATGGAGCAAGTTTATTTCTTCAACTGGATTGGAGACGGAAGAAGGAAGGTTGCGAGACACGGCCAGGAACTCAGCGCGCGGCAGGAGAGCCTGGAGAGGCGCCCCGAGGGCGTCAGCGCACCCCCCTCCCCCGTTCAGCTCCCCAGGGGGCTCCCGAAAGGTCCGTCCCTGAGGCCGCACTGGTCGGTCAGCGCCCGGACCCCGACCTCAGGCAGGTGCTGCCCGGTCTTACCGCAGGTAGCTGCCAGAGTTGTGCTGGTTGTAGTGTTCGGGCTGCGTGTGCCAGAACAGCATGGCTGGGGCTCCCGCAGCACCGGCCGGGGCGTGGCACCAAGCTGGACGTGGCGACGCTGGACGATGGCTGTCCACCCCAAAGCAGCACTCGAACCCGAGCAGGATGCAGCCGGCGCCTTTTATGGGCCGTCAGGAGGGCGTGGCGCTCGGGGGCGTGGTTACTACAGGCCCGCCCCCACGGCTAGCGCGGCGGGAGGGCGGTGCTGGGCCGCACCTGGTTGCGCCTGTGCCTTTCCGGGAGCTAGCTCCAGGCCACTGACCCTGGGGACACAGCCACCCTCGCTGAGGCCTACTCGCCTCTCAGCTTCTACGCTGAGCCCAGAGCAGATCCTCAAAGCCACAGGGCGATTGTCAGTGGCCAGGAGTACCTAAGGGTCCCCTTAACGTGGTTCTTGTTTCACCTTGCTCTGAATACTAATGTTATGACCTTTTTTTCTCTGTTGCTTTTACTTGCCTTTAACTCCATGGTTAGGTTAGGGGTGTATGTCGTTCAACGCTCATCTAGCATAAAAGAAGTTCTAGGCTCTAACCTCAGAGGTGGTAGAACAGGCCTGTAATCCCAGAAACTGATAGAGGCTGGAAGATCGGAAGTTCAAGGTCATCTCTGCTACCGAGTAAATTACATAAGCAGAAGACCTTTCTCTAAAATAAAACCCTTTTCCCTTTTTCTTTTCCTCTATCTTATTTATTTATTTGTTTGTTTGTTTGTTTATTTATTTATTTTGTTGTTGTTTTTGTCCTTCGAGGCAGGGTTTCTCTGTGTAGTCTTGGCTGTCCTGGAGCTCGAGCTGGACCAGGCTGGCCTTGAACTCCAAGTGCTGGGATTAAAGGCGTGCACCACCAGTGTGCGGCTTAAAATAAACTTAAAGAGACACCTCGGCCTCTTACTCAGAGCCTTAGTCTGAGTAGAGATGTGCCTAGGAGGCATCTGAAAAGAAAGTAGTTTCAGGCAGAGACTACAAGGCTTGTGACAGCCCTGCTTTGACAAGCTGGGCTTGTGTGACCTACAGGAGAGCTTAGGAGATAGGATGGAGAAGTGTCCAGGACGACAGGGTCTCTTTCCATTGTCTTCCCCCACTTCTTTCCGTTAGGATTGTTTTTAAGTTTCCTCTCTCTCTCTCTTTCTCTCTCTCTCTCTCGTGGGTATTGTACCCTGATGTGTGTTCAGAGGACAACTTGCAGGAGTCATTTCTTTCCTTCTACCATGGGTGGGGGGGGCTGGGTGTCAAATTTGCAAGCACCTGTACGGATGTGCCATCTTTCTGCCCCTTTGACATTTTGAGTGTTGTTTACAATTTGCTTTTGTAAAGGTCTGGCTGGCTGAGTTTGAACAGTAGGCCATAGACAGGTAGGGAGGGATACAGTTCCTGGAGCTGGACCCACAGGTGATGCCCAGTACCTCAGTAAGGCATACATTCTGCTTATGGGAAGCAACTGAATAAGTGAAGCCCTGAGACCTTCACTCCCTGGGCCTGCAAGCATAGATATGCAAGTCCTCCTTGCTGAACTGACCGGGCTATCTCTCCAGCTGCAGGTGGCTTCTCTGTGAAGAACCATTGTGTCCCTCTCCAGGAACCACCTCTGCTGCTCTGGATGCTCCCAGAGGTCACATGTCTCCGAGGGGAGGGTTGGTCAACATTCCTGTGGCTATCACACCCAACTCTTTGGATGTGTGACAATGCAGAGGCCATTTTAGACCCAGAGGTGCAATGGAGAAACTGGAGGAAGTGATTACTTCTACCCTTCTCAGCTCGCTCCCAGATATTGATACTAAAGAATTCTATAATGAACATCCTGACCACCAAGGTCTCCATGAGGGACCATGACGGGTGCATGTGTTCAAGAGGAGAGCAACCTAGGATAATGGCAGTGGGCCAGCCCTTCCAGAGGCTCCTGCCATTATTGCAAGGCCAGTGGGTGAGCAGCAAACAGAGGCCACTGTCATTAAGGAAGTAAAAACTATTAGGGGAACGATGTGGGGAGGGGCTTTAGAGCTCTCCAGGGTGTGGGTGGGTGGCAGTTAGGCTAACTAGCTGCAGTGGACTGTGGCAGCAATGAAGGAAGGAAGTCCTTGCCTCTAGCCAAGGACACTATTGAGCGCTAAAGCTTGGAGAAAGCGAATCCATAAAGACAAATAGATGGCAAGGGCTAGGACTTCACTGCTGAGCTGTCAGGTATGACCCCTGTGGAGTTAGTTTACCCCAAGTTGTTTGTACCAAACTTCTCTATTGGTTCTCACCCCTTCCCTTCCCACTAGCCTCCTTAAGATTTATCAGGGAGGGCTTATGTAGCGGCACACACCTTTAACCCCAGCACTCAAGAGGCAGAGGCAGGCAGATGATGTGAGTTTGAGGCCATCCTGGTCTACAAAGCAAGGACAAGCCAGGGCTACACAAGAAGGAGGGGGAGGAGAAGGAGGAGAAGAAAGACATATGATGGAAGTAATGCTTGGACCAGACCCAGCCAGATCCATAGGGTACCATGTACCACAAAGCATCTCCCTGTCCCAGCTTTAAAATAACAGCAAAGGTTCCTTTGGAGAGGGATGCTCATCTGCCTTCAGGCATGCTAGCCCCTCAGTGCTCCAGCAAACACAAAGATCAGTGGGAACACCCTCCAAATGGCAAGCTGGGTGTCTTGCCGAATACCAGTTGGGAACCAGGATCCTAGCCCTAAGAACCTAAAATCAGGAAAAATAAGGCTTACCTTCCCCATAGCCTGAGGGGAGAAGGAATGAAGATTCTATTATCCAAGTGCGTGGGGGCAGGTGACCTTCTGATTCCTGCTGGGAGGATAATGGTTAGTTTCTGAGCTTTTGACTTTTCAGTCTTCTGGGACACAGTTAGTCTAGTATAGAGACGATAGATATGCATATGAACCATCCTTCCTTGTCTTTATTTTTCAAATGTATGTGATTTGCATTAATGGGAATATTGACTTTAAAAAATTATTTGCAGGAGGGGGGCATGGCTTTCAGAAGACAACTTGCAGGGCCTCATGCCCCCCCCCATGTCACAGTTTGTCAGGATTGGAGTTAGGCACCCTTGTCTACTGAGCCACCTCAGCAGCCCAGTGGCCGAGAGCATCTTAACACATTCTCCCACCTGAGTGAACAGCCGGGACTTGGGTCTAGTGTGCACTCAGGTCCCTGATATTTGATGAGCACAGCTCCTGTTCTCATGCCCTGAGTCCTTTTCTTCACCTGGTACTGAAAAAAGCTTGATCACCATGTGTATCTGCCCCAAGGACAAACCCTAGCATTCTTCAAGAACAACAATAACCCCCCCCCCATTTCTGCAGGGTCCCCAAGAGCCACCCATTTCATCAGTTCCAGAAGGGACTCCCAGTTTTTCCTGGAGATCACTAAACTCTGAAGCCTGCACTCTGAGAATATGATCTGAATGGGTTAAACGGGAGTTCATGGTGACCTGGGGAGGAGCGGGGGTTTGGCTGAAAGAGGAATGTGTGAGCACTTTTATGGAACTATCAAGATAATTCCATAAAACTATCAGGAACCGGCAGCTGTAGGGGGTGGAAAAGAAGTGGTAGTGGGGGCTCCAATCAAACTATAAGGCCTCTCAGTGGACCCCCTGGGGGCTCCGGAGACCATATGGCAGCAGGCAGCAAGTGCCCTCTCCTGGACGACACACACCAACTGGGCATGTTGGCACCTGCCAGGCTCTCTGGACTTGAGGTCATCACTTAAGCAAAGATGAAGCCTCTCGGAGCTGTCTTACATCTGTGGTTAAAGGTGCACGTGGGAATGGAAGCAGAGCAAGTTTTGCCAGACTCCTCTTGGCTGTGCACCTCTAACCCCTGTCCAGTTACAATCACTTCCAGTTGCAAGGAACAGAAACCCAAGTAAGGGCAGGCAAGATGGCTCAGCAGTTAAAGGTGCTCCCTACCTTTACATTTTGTCCCTGGAACTCACATTGTCCTAGGAGGAGGAAGGAGAAAACCGACTCAAGCAACTTACCCTCTGACTGCCACATGTACATGTGCCATGAGTGCGCACACACATATATGCACTTGAGTATGTATACACACACAATAAGTAATAAGATGTAATAAAAAAGAAAGCCGAAATAAGCATAAGGGACAGGCACATGGCACAGTTGGTAGGGTACTTGCCCAGCATGCACAGCACAGCATTCAACCTTCAGAACTCCATAAAACCTGTCACAGTGATGCATGGTGAGAATTCCAGCACTCAGTTGAAGGGTCAGAAGTTCAAGATCATCTTCAGAGACTTTGAGGCCATCCTGGGACACATAAGCCATTACCTCAAAAAAAAAAAAAAAAAAAGGTTTAAATGACAGAGAAAGGTGTCCCCGCATCAAGTTTTAGAAGTCAATAGTCAAAACCATATGTCGTGGTACCTTTGGCCACAAAGGGCCACTGACTGCTTGAAATATTGTTAGTCTGAACTGTGATGTTCTGGGAATGTGAAGTATACAAGAACTTCCAAGCCCTCTGTGAACAAACAGACTAGGAGAAAGCTCAAATGTATGAGTCCACACCTAGCCAACAAAACAATATGAGTTAACAACTCATATGCCAACCATATAAGAGAAAATTGCTTTTGGAAGCAGGGTCTCAGGTAGCCTAGGCTGGCCTTGAATTCTTAAGTAGCCAAGGATCACCTTGAACTTCTGATCCTCCTGCCTCTGGCTGGCTCACAGACAGGTGCCACCACTCAGGTCTACACAGTGGTGGGGAGTAAATCCAGGTTTCATACATACTAGATCAGTACTCTACCTGCATCCTTGTCCCCAGGGCCCCTCGTTCTTTTCTTAAATATATATATATATATATATATATATATATATATATAT
>NW_026585504.1:57989696-57990284 GCF_907164565.1 Psammomys obesus | reverse complement strand
TATATATATATATATATATATATATATATATATATATATATACTATAATTTATTTAATTTTATTTTATGTGCATTAGTGTGTAGTGTTAGATCCCTTGGAATTGCCAATAGAGACAGTTGTGAACTGCCATGTGGGTGCTGGGAACTGAACCTGGGTCCTTTGAAAGAGCAGCCAATGCTCTTAACCACTGAGCCATCTCTCCAGCCCCGGCCCCTCGTTCTTACAGGCCCAGCAAACAGTCCTGGGTGGAGTTGGCCACTTGCGCTTTGGCACAGTGCCCTTTCCTCCAGGGCCAAACAAGAAGCCTGTTATCAGCTTCACTCCTCCTTTTGCAAATGTCCCTAGTTACAGGTGACAGCCTCTGAAGGGGACCACATGGAGCACCTCTTCCTCAGGGACAGGGAGGACAACATAGAGCATCTCTTTCTCAGAGGCAGGAAAGACCACATGGAGCATCTTTCCCTCAGCAACAGAGAGTGGGAAGGAAATCTGAGGAGACTGTAGTAACTCCCTCTCCAAGGCACAGGAAGAGGAGGAGGAGGAGGAGGAGGAGGAGGAGGAGGAGGAGGAGGAGGAGGAGGAGGAGG